>NW_026934212.1:1047500-1115535 GCF_032062105.1 Saccostrea cuccullata | reverse complement strand
CATCAAGGAATGCTTACTCCTCCATGACACCTGATCCCACGTCTGATGATAATGACTATCGTTATCTGTGTTAATAATTGAACGCGTTCATCTTAAATTTTTGAAATATATTTTTAACCTAAAAAGTAGTACTCCTAGTTATATGGATTATAGCGAAACAGGTCGCTTCCCTTTGTATATAACAGTGTATATAAGAATGATATCCTATTGGGCAAAATTATTGATAAGCCCTGAAAATAAGATTATTTATGTTACATATAGGCATTTATTTGAACAGTTTTGTTCAGGAAGTCATAAGAATCTTGGATTTTATGTATTAAGAATATACTTGATAGTTGTGGCCTCTCAAATGTATGGAATAAACAGACCTTTTTAAATATTAAATGGCTTTATAGTTGAACAACGTCTTAAAGATCAGTACATACAGAATTGGCGAAGTAATTATAGTATCTTCAAAACAGAATTTGGATTTGAAAAATATTTAGCCTTATTACCAATTAAAAAAATTAGAACAATTTTGATTAAATTAAGAACAGCAAATCATCGTCTCCCATTTGAGACTGGGAGATGGTTTGGAATTCCCAAAAATGATAGACTATGTAATCTATGTAATAATGGACAAATAACTGTTGAATATCACTACATTTTATAATGTCATTTTTTTTCAGAATGCAGAAAAAATATCTACCTAGTTAATATTGTAATAGACCAAATTTTTTCAAATTCTCAGAGTTGTTGTCATCTGCTGACTTAGCTAGTATATATTGATAGATATAACTATGAAAAAACTGTATATTTATAAAAAAGTAGAGTACCTCAATTGCAAAAAATAAGAGTCTGTCCTCTCTCCTCTATCAATTTTCTCGTATTTCTGTTACTTCCAAAATGGCAGTATAAATAAGCGAAATGTTTGATGATTGCAATTTCAGGGCCAGGAGGATATTAACAACAATTATTTTTTGTATATATATGTTAGGAACACACGGTATATATTTTGAGATTACAGTTTTAAGAACATGGAGAAATAAATCGAGAACCGAGCGCATTTTTTGTGCGCAATAAATATACAGTTTTTTCAATGGGTGGCTCTGTAGCTCTCCGGTCTATCAATATATATTTATTCGGAGATCTACAGATCTGCAGCTACTGCTGACTTAGTATTAATATAACTATGCAGTTACATAAATAGAGTATATGAAAAAGTCTGTCCTCCATAATTATTTCTGTTACTTCATATGAATGTATTTCCGCCATTTCACGTGTATCTTGAATATTATTTTTTGTATATATTGTACATATATTGTTAAACCTCATGTACCAATAATTGGTTTGAGTGAATAAATAAAACTTGAACTTGAACTTGTTTCCTCTGCTCCCAATTTGCATTGTTCCTAAGACCTTATTGAGCATGATTACTGTTAATTATCTTCACATTTAACGCCATATGAGATATTTATTTTGTCTTGACGAATGTGAGAGCTGCAATCAAGCAGTAGATGTTGCTTGAATGATGTTCAGACGAGCCATCGAGAACACGTGTTGTAGACTGAACTATTTATTAAGAACACATAACACGTGACGTCATACACAAGACTACACATAAAAGTCACATGGTACACAAACAGCTGATAATGAATGAATGAAACATGAATCCTAAACAAATGATTTTTGGTTTTCTTAACAGCTTATCACATAGGTACTCGATGTTCTTACCCCACACATGAGTGTGACGACTTCCCGTTTGGTTCCTTCATAGCAACTCAAGGGACTATGAAGGCTGTTCGGAAAGTATTGAGACATTACATACTGTGAAATCACAAAATTTCGCGGGAGTTTAATTTTCGTTGTTTTCGAGGTATGGCGAGACCCATGAATTCATGTCCACCACGAAATGTTAAGTGTTACATACATAACAACTTGTTAATTCTTCATCCACGAAATCAAATCCCCACGAACCAAGAGATTTTCCTAAAACCACGAAAATTTGACCCCAATGTGATTTTACAGTATTCAACAACGGAAAAAGAAAAATGAGTGAAAATTCGTCAACATTTTAAAACGAAATACAATTAATTTCGAATATATAGGAAATTTTGATAAGTTTTAGTGATTGAATTTTGCGTCGCTTCGTCATTTTAACGTAGGTATTTTTCTTTATTTTGGAACAATTGGTAAGACTTAACTTTTATTTTACTCTCACCACATATTACATTCCAGAAATAAAACTCTCTCTTTTCTTAAACTATTCCAGAAAAAAAAAATGTTTTGCTTCCCCATCGTTAATGTCAAATACAGGTTGACTTGCATAGCTACTCATATGTTATGTAGACAGGTTTGTTTTTGCTATGGTCGTATGGTTAAATTATTTGTGAAAAGTATACCAATGAAAAAAAAAACCACGACATAATTATTTAAATTAATATTAAAAAAAAAAAAAATCTTTTAAATTTCTCCACAGTGCTACAAAAACTATTTAAAAGTATGTTCTCAGGGTTGCCTTGACGTTAAAATCCATTTTATCAGATTTTAATCATAAGATTTTGATATGATCTATGTCCTTCTGTTCAAAATTCTGACAAACGTACACAAAATGAAGTCAAAGTACTTAAATAATTTGCATTATTTTCTCTCTATTTCCAGTATCAGATGTGTCCATCGGAAGCTTTCCATTCAACATTGATTTGAAAAACGAAAACAAATTTATATATATATATATATATATATATATATATATATATATATATATATATATATATAGCAAAACAAAATGAAGACTACAGTTTTTGGTATATTTAAAAGTAAAAATCCAAAAATATCACAAAACATTGATTTGAAAAACAAAATATATATATATATATATATATATAAAACATACTGTTTGTTAATTTCAATCAAAAGGTGTTCATGCAATAGAAAGAAGAATAAACATATTGTCGCAATAATTTCCGAGCAGCCCTTCTATTGTCAACAAGGGGCATAGCTCGATCGTTATCAAAACTAAACTTGACTTAGACATTCTTATGATAAATATGTACTGGTATATCAATTTTCTTTTCAGTGTGTTCAATTTCTGCAAAGAAAATGAACGGAAACTTGGTGGAACAACAGCCAGACCGACCGACAGCAGCAAAGCAATACCGGAATGTTCTCCCTTCTTCGAAGGGGAGCATGATATTACAGTAAGTTTTGACCCAGTTTTTTAAAATAAAGATATAGATATAAAAAACTGATTTACAGCTATATATGGGAAATGTATGGGATTTTCACAAATGTAAACTGACACACACTGCTTCAATAGTTTATCCCAGATCGAACTGCTTTTGCTCTTTTTTTATGCATTTGAAGTTTTTATTATTAGTGGTCACTTTTATTTTTGGATTTGTTTCATTCAACAGCTTAAAAACTTACGACTTTTCAACGTTACACACAACCATTCCCCACGATAAATGAAAGTCCAGACATTTTGATATCATTGACAGCTGCCTTTTCAATAAAAATAGAACTCGTAAATTTACTTACCTTGTCACTGGTCATTTGTAAAATTTGTTAAAAACATTCTGATTGTACACACAAATATTCTAAGTTGACATCAAAATGATGCTTGAGTTTGTGATTGACAATATCTATGTTATTTTTGGAGACCAGGTTTTCCAACAATCTATTGGAATTCTCATGGGTTTTCCAACAATCTATTGGAATTCTCATGGGAACCAATTGCGCCCCGTTATTAGCAGACCTATTTTGGTATTCATATGAAGCAAAATTTGTCCTAAATTATATGTGTGAAAAGAAGAAAATACATGCTGTGGCTTTCAGCCCGACATTTAGATATATCGATATTGTCTATTAAGAATGCTAATTTCCATTCTTATGTCGATACGTTATATCCTGGTAAGCTTGAGATACAATATACCACAGAGTCTGACACATCTGTTTCTAATTTGGATATTTCACTAGAAAAAGACTTCAATGGTAATCTAACAACCAAGCTTTATGATAAACGTGATGACTTTAACTTTTCAATTGTCACCTTCCTTAAGTTCTGCAACAGTATACCTTCAACACCTGCATACGGAGTTTATATATCTCAGTTGATTCGATAGTAGGAGCATGCTCTACGTATGAACAATTTCTAAAACGAGGTAAATTTTTGACAAACAAGTTGATGAAACAAGCATATCAGCAGTCTCGTTTAAAGTCATTTTGTAAGTTCTACGGTCCATACAATGACCTTATCAGCAAATACAATTTATTAATGACTCAAATGCTGACTGACATTTTTATATTAAATGTTAGTCCATTATTTTACACTGAATTGCCGACGGTTTTTCTATATTTACCAATCATGAAAAGGAGCACACGTCGACCGGTGCGCAGGGGATGCTCACTCCTCCATGAAACTTGATGATGTTTTGGAGGTCAATTTCTAAAACGAATAACCTCCGGTAAATTTTTGAGGCGTTAGCCGAGGCTTTTATATTTCAAACAACATTCCGAGACCGAAGAGGTTATTCTGATGAAAACAAGGACTTTATATCAGCAGTCTCGTTTCTCTAAAGAAGCATTTTGTAACGCTGTTCCATTTAGCACCAGAGTGTAAATTTCTTTGTTTAACTGTGAATGGAGTGCACACAATTTGAGCTTTCGCTGCATTATAATTAGCCTTTTATTGTTTGTAGCTTAAAAAGATTAATCTTTTTGAATATATACAATAATAAAATCAGTTTCCTGATCACGTTTAAATATGCAAAAGACCTACATTCATCAGCTACTTTCTGCAATATACAGTGTTTAAATTGCAAAAAGACGACAAATAAATGTGGTCTAAATACGTATTTAATTCTTAAGGCAAATGTACATTTCAACTGCACAGGTTTGATACGTGTTTCTGAACTGATAATTTATTGATGACTTTCATGATTTATTGGAGAATAATGTCCGCGGTTTTTCTTTGAAGTAACCAATAATCGTAGTAGAATATTGTTTTATGGACTTTTGATCTTGAATACTGTTCGTTATCTTCATTAATTTTGTTTAATTCCAGAACTAGAACTTTAGATACATTTTTCAAGGAATTCTCTGAGGTATACTGGTGTTTCTTTTCTGAATGCTATCTGATATGAAATAAACATGTAATATGAAGACATTTTTACGTCAGGTTATGCCTCTATTCTTTTTGTTTAGCCTCTTGATAACTTGAGAATCGTTTGCGCTGAAAACACGCAAGAAATAAACAATTCTGACGTTAATTTCTTCTGGAAAAAATGCTGATGTAGAATCAGAATTCGGTATTGATTTAAAGCGAAAATGATAATTTTATTCATACTCGTAATTTTTGACGCTGTCATAATTTGAAGTCATGTATACCCTGATAATGAAAATGTATGTTAGTAAGGAATATGGTTGATAGAAAGCAGATTAATCGTAAAATATGGAGATAAGGAATGGTTTTCAAGCTCAAAGTCAATTTAAACAATCTGTAGACAATTCAGTATGTAATTAATGGCCAAACAATTAATGTGTAAAACGTCAGCCAGCCTTTGACTTGATAATAGGTTGTATTACCTGATAAAGACATTTCATCAATCATAAAACTTACGATATTATGACTTCAAATGAGACTGTTGATTTCATTTTAGAAACATGTAATTTTTATTGGCTAATTAGCATTTAGCATGTTAACCGTCAGTCAACCTTTGACTTGATGATAGGTTATATTTGCTGAAAATGGACATCTGATCGACCCAAAAATAACGAAATTATAACTTCAAACGTTTCAGCGTGTAGTGGTGGTTTACCCAGTTACTTCTTTTTACTAGTATTTTCTTCATATTTTCATTTTTAAAAAATAAATTGTACATTTTAATAAAATCTAATGAAGTAATTCGTAACGGATGCAAACATTATGTAGGACTCCATCATGCTTCCAAATATCTGTGAAAAACAATGTCTATTAGATTTCATACAATCCTAAGGGAAACGTTCCACCTCTGATGTTTTGGAGGTCCGTGTTTGCTCTGCTCCTATTTTATATTGTTTTATGGACTTTTTATCTGGAATACTGTTCGTTATCTCCATATCCTTCATTTCATTAATATATAGAATTGATCAAATTAAACAATATACTTTCTTTTCAGACCGTCAGATTGTACAAATAATAGCGTTTTCAATGGTAAAAGATTATTATCTATTTTTTTTTTCAAAATAAGGAAATTGCTGAAAAAGTCTATATCCCTGAACAGTATTATTACTTTCATAGACCTTGCATTTTTGTTAACTTATTACAACTTTACATTTAACCTTCTATACAGCAAATACTAGTACTATTTTTACAATTTTAATTTGATGTAAATAGAAAGTTTTGGAAAGTTTCAATAATACTAAATAAATATGAACACCTTTTCCATGATAATAACTCTTATTACAAATTGACAGGTTGCCCTTAGTCCTTAGGTCGCGGGTTCGAATCCCACTGAGAGACATGGAGACCGGTCCTTCGGATGAGTCCAAATAAACCAAGATCCCGTGTCGCAGTAGGTGCTGGCACAAAACAGATCTCTTACTGCTAAATGTCCATGAGTGTCGAGTATAGAACAAAATTTGCAGCTGTCCGTCGGCAAGTGGTGTATCACTTCATATCAGTGAAAAAATCCAGAGGGACGCGTTAAAAAAAACAAACAAATATACAGGGTTATCATTATGACAACAAACACACATACAAAATACAGAACAATATCTCAATACCATAATTAGCAATATACATGTACATACATAAAGCACATGAAATGTGATACAAAATTAGTTACAATTTGTAATAATGTATATATTTAGGTCAGAATGAAATATTTTCCCTTATAATTCCCGCAAACCTTCACGTACAATGCAACGTTTCTCACCGTGGTTTTGATTTCACGGTTTATGCATTTTTTCTTCATCAATAAATGTTGATTCTAAAAATAACTCTTTAAAAAGGAAATTATGAAAAAAATAATTTATAAGAAACTTTTCTAAATATGCCGTTGTGATTTATTTCGCAGATTTCCTTTATCTGCCGAAGAAGGACAACTCTTGATTCTTATTACATTACATATGGAGATAACGAATAACATTCAACTGTTCAGGCTCAAAAAGTCCGTTCAATACGTATCAGGAGCAGAGCAAACATAGATCTCTGAAACATCAGAAGTAAAATATAATAGAATCATATATAATTGAATCAGGCGCCTTGTATGGAGTCGGCATCCACTGCCAACCTGTCACAACCGCCATTGGCTTCTTGTCGTGATCGGCAAATATCCGTCAGCAATGCAGTGTGAAAATAAGGGCTTAGTTATTAATATGAAAGATGTCCATTAGCATTTGACTATGATATATTGTACATGTATTTGCTGACAAAGACTTTGTATTGCTTATAAACACTTGCGAAATAATGACTTTACACGAAACTGTTGATACTCTTGTTTCATCAACTTGTTTGTCAATAACTTAGCTCGTTAATCCTTATATATAGGAATGATACAAGTGTGTATTGTTAGTATGATCTACACCCCTTCATACATAAAGGCTTGCTTATAAAATGTAAAAGCTAAAAGATTTCGAACAGTTATCGATCAAATGAAAACTGTAAACAAAACAAATCCGTGAAGAAGGCATAAAGCATGGACTCCTGGAAATTCCAGAAGTGGATCAGTGGTCTAGGAGGAGAAACCATCCCCTGTTGATCGGTCACATCCGACAGTGAGCTCTTTGAACTGATGAAGGAAAAACCAAAGGTATAACATGCAGCTAGAATACAACCAAATGATAGCTTGCATTTTCTAATAAGATCGGAAAATCGAGCATGGAATTTTCGAAATGATGAATTTAAACATGGTAATTCCTTTAACATCAACTTTTCAGTGAGTAGCATGTCTCGCTTTAAAAGTGAATCGTAGTTAGGACACGTACTTAAGTAGCAAATAAGAAAGGAAACATACATATATCCATTGTAAGCAGACGATTGTGGAATATTACCTCAGCAGTAAAGGAGGCTTACGATGGAAAAGCAATGAGAAAGACATTTCAGTTGTGATACTGGCTTTTATTATCGTTTATAATCAGTTAAATGGTTCAAGTTTGAAACAGATGTGACAGACTCTGTGATGTCTTTTAATTCATGGTCACATGGATATATTTAGTCGACATTAGAATGAACATAACTAAACTGTTAATTGAGAAAACATCCTCGATTTATCTGATTTGAAATCCACAGATGTATTTTCTTTATCTCAAATGGAAAGTTTTGAATAAAGTCTGCTTAATGGGAATATACAAACAGGTCAGCTTATTAATGAGCACAATTTAGTGGACATCGAAATTCTAACGATTTGTTGGATAACTTAGTTTCCGAAGACTACATACGCAAAATCAATCAGGAACTCCAGCATTCTTTTAATATCAGCTTCAGAGAACTTGTCTGTATATAATCAGAGTAATTGGAAACCAGTAATTCTGCCGATGACCAATCAAACGATTTGAACATTTCCAAGTTTCGTTTTTATTGAAAAAGCTGCTTTCTATGATAAAAATTGTCGAAAAGACGTAAAACAACATAGAACAAAATACAATCAATAATTTATCGCGAGGAATTTTTGTAAAAAGTGAAGAAAAATCTTTTTATCTCTTTCTTTTTTTTTTATTTCATAGACATTTTAATAATTTGAAATTTTCTTTAAATTTTTAGAGTTTTTAATAATCCACATCTGATTTAGACCACTTCTGGAATATAAATGAAGCAAGTAAATTATTGTCGGCTCATTTGTTTAGGCGAAATATCTTAAGCGTAATTTCTTTCAAAATAAATGTTATTTGCTGATATAATCTGTGAAAGATATTTCTTTATTCTAAGTTTATAAAACATTGAGTTACCTTTCTTTGTAAAATTTTGCTAACGTAGGAACGTAAAGATTGATGTTTTTTTAAAATTATTGCTGTTTTTTTGAGGACAATAAAATAAATAAGCCACCTAAGAAGTATTATTTTACCAAGCCAGGAGGGCTTAATTACAGGGCCATCTTAAATTACCTGCTTACGCTGCTGAAGTCCTAGTTAAATACAATGAGAGAAGCAGAATTAAATAGTTTCTAAATCTACTTTAGTAGCTATGAAAAAAAGAAATAATTTCAGGCTCAATATAGAATTAATATTAAAAAGGATGGGACAGGCATTATCAGAGAAAATGACAGCTGAAAACAGACCTTTGACTACTGAGTAGTCCCTACGAAAAGATTATTCTACTACCGTCAAATTTTGTTTTAAGGTGATTTCAAATTGGATTAGGGGTGAGTGACTTAGGTCCGTTAGTGAGGGACCAGTCTTTCCATGAATCTTTTAGTCTTAATTATAGGTAAAAATGGTGGCGAGTGGTGGCGTCTCCATAGAGTAAAAATAATCTCTTGAGGGACGTTAAACAACAAATAAAATAAACTTATAACAAATGGGTAAGACAAGGTTTTGAAAAAACACGGCGCACATTTTATGTTTCGCAGTTGATTCCTTAATGTGAAATTCTTCAAAATGACATTTTTTTGCTTAAAACTTTTTTAACATTTCAGACAACCAACGTGGATTCGATTTTTCCCTGGATTGTTCAACTTTATAAAATCCTATAGTTTTGACCCCGACTCCTCTTTTCAAAATATTCTTTAATTTCAAAGAAACTATATCATAATATATTTGTTCAATTATACTTACATACGAGGGTCATTCAAAAAGTCCGTAGACTTTTGTCCTAACTTATTTTTTATTTAATGTCATATTATATCCAAATTTGGTACAAATATTTTAACAACAAATTCGAAAATTTTGAATAAAAAAATGGAATAAATCTTCATAAATATAAAAATTATCAAAGATTTAAAACATCAAAAACGGGGTCACGGAGCAACATCAAAATTGAGTAATTTACTAATTTTCACTTTATTGTATCTTTAGCCATACCTCTAATAAATGGAACTGAAAAGAAACAAAATTCACATGGTTAAATCAAGTCTTGATGTATTACTTACGATGCTATCAGGTAATGTAATAAATCGCTCAGTTTAAAAGATATCTGTTTCTAAATACATATAGACTTGATTAAAAAAAGGCAAAAAACCATTACGTCGGTGGACGTCACGGAGCAGCGAGTAGCAATAAAATTTTGCGTTGCATTCGGGAAACTTCTTTTAAATAAATTAAAAAATTCTGTATAAACCACAAAATGTATGAAAAATAAGCCGTGTATTTGTATAAAATGGAAAATAAAATGATTGAGTGGTAGCGAGTTTGAATCGGACGATGGAGGGTCTGCAAAGAAACAGGTTATAGTGAAAAATCTTGTCAAAAGAGTTAGACGTTAAACGTTATGTTCGCTTCACTGTTGCGGAACTAACAGAGTTACGCGGTATTTGATTTGAAAACACTGACAATCTAGTTCAAGCTATTTGCACAATTGATAGCAAACTAGATGTTAAGTGTTATGGATACGTTTTTATGAATGGAGAAGACGCTACAAACCGTGTATGAAATTAAAAAGCAGAATAATTTTGAGAAACTCGAAGTTGTTTTTGATGTACAATTTTGGTTTACGTGCTCCGTGGTAACAAAACATGTTGCCTTAAAAATTAGCTAACGTGAGTTCTATTTAATCAAATGGAATGAAACTTCACACTTCGAAAAAATAATTCTTTTTTTTAACGAAAATGTGTTGATTTATAATCTTGTAATAATAATATGACGATAATGAACATTGTCTACATATTTTTTAAATGACCCTCGTATTGGGAGAGCTGTGAAACTACATCACCAATTTATTTTTCACCTTGACCGTACTTTTCTTAAATTTGCATATAGCCAAGCTTTAAAGAAACTATTTTAAAGATGTTTTAATCAAACATCGTATACTGATTCATGAGAATTATTCAACTGACAAAAAATTCTTGATGTTTTCTTTGACCTCACTATTCTTAAACCAGTGTTTAGCTCAGTTCAAAAAAATCATTCAAGGTATTTCTTTTATAATTAACTTATTGTATTGAAACATATTAATAAGTAGGATTTTTTTTTCAATTTCTTTAATTTTTTTACCTAGTCCTTTTTTTTGGTCTTCTTATTCCAAATGTTCAATCAAAAAACTTTAAAACATGGGATGTTTTGATTTTAAATACAATCTCCTCTTTATTATGAAACATGTAGAGATAACGAACAGTATTCCCGCCCAAAAGTCAATCAAACATTACAAAAAGGAGCAGAGGTAAGACAGACCTCCAAAACATCAGAGGTGGGATCAGGTGTCTTGGAGGAGTGGGCATCCCATGCCAAGGTGTCACACCCGCCATGTGCTCCTTGTCATGGTCGGGAAATAACGGGAAAAAAATCCGTTGACGAGTCAGTTTGTAAATAATAGCATAATAATCAGTATGAAAAGAGTCAGTCAGTGACTTAATGATAAGTTGTATTTGCTGACAAGGTCATTGTATCGACCATATAACTTATGAAATGATGACTTTAAACAAAACTGCTAATATTCTTGCTTCATCAACTTGTTTGTAAAACTTACCTCATTTTTAGAAATTGTTCATACGTAGAACATGCTTCTCCGTATCAATCCGTATAAATCTGACTGGACAGAGCTTCTATACCAAACCTTTGAAGTTCAAATCTTCGGGATAGAATGTGCCCTTTGTGGGCTTATTTATGTTTGAGAAACCAAGGATTGTGAAACCGAGGGTTCATTAAAAAATCCTGGAATACATTTCATTTTTACGACGGTAGACAACGAAAAGTATAGAAATAATTTAATGATAACATACATGTAATGCTATTTTGTGTAAAAAAGTAATTATTGAAAAGAGTTACATGAGTCTTAAGGTAGAGCCTGCGTCGGAAAGGCACATAACTTGGGATTCTTACGGAAAATTTATTGTTACAGGGTGCAATTTTAAAATATTTTATAATTACAAAATAAAACAAAATAAATCTTTAAAATTTTAATATTCAAGGTGTGTACAACATATTTTTTAAACAAAAGAACAACTTCAAAAACAAGTT
This sequence comes from Saccostrea cuccullata, assembly GCF_032062105.1. Lineage (NCBI taxonomy): Eukaryota > Metazoa > Mollusca > Bivalvia > Ostreida > Ostreidae > Saccostrea > Saccostrea cuccullata. The sequence goes on along the minus strand of NW_026934212.1, from coordinate 1,103,466 downwards.
CAGTGTTATATACATTTATCAATGTATAAGCGTTGAAGCATACATTTTGACAGTCATCGTGTCACAGGCATTGTGCGGACAAAGTGAACACATTTCAAAAAACACAAGAATCAATTATTTTTAGATGAACAATAAAACATCAACTTCATGACCGCATGAATAAAAATAAAATTCTTTAAATAACAATGTTTCATTTTTTTTAAATATATTCGATCAGTGCATACTATTAGTGCAAGATATATTACTGTAGTCAGCGGCGACTCACACAAATTGTTCCGACGAAAATAGTTCCATCATTAATAAGTAGATACAACATAATTGTTCATGATAAGAATAATGTTGTGTATGTCATTCGTTAAAGAAACCAAAATTAATGTTAATTTTTCCTCCAAAAACTTTCCCCCCTAAATGCAAATAAAAAATCTTTAAATGTTTGATAACAGATACTTGTTTCATCTTTTTTTTTTCACTGATGAATTGATTATACTATATCAACAACTGTAGTAAAATCATGTTAATTGTTCGTTAATTATCATAGAGTTTCCTCTAAGAGAAAAAAATAATCATCCTGTGTGTGTAGTACATTAAATGACGGAATTTTCAATCCCTGAGCAGACTCCTGCACGTGTGTAGACAAACTACACATCGGGAGAGTACCTGTAAAATGTGTAACAAAACCCGAACTGGCCGGGGATTTCTAAACTGACAATCGTTTAATTTTTATGAATCAGAATTTGTATTCATGTGATCTACAATGAAGCGCATTGAAGTGGTAAAATTCTCCGTTTGGATGAAAAGTTCTGAGTCATGTTTTGAAGGTCAATTATAACATAATGACACGCCCATATTTTTAGAAACGAGAAAGTAATACACAGTTTTAGGACATCCCATTCTTCGTGATTAGCATCATGAGTTACATGAAATGGAGCTTTAAAAAAAAATAGAAGAGGGAGTTAGATACGTTTATTGCAACGAATATGTACATATTTTTGAACTTATCATAAACAACACATGTTTTGGTCGAACAAACTATTTAGATTTGGCTAAATATTTATGGAAAACCTGTTCTACAAAATCAATTTCTAAAGTATGGGCGTGTCAAAAGATGACAATAAACACTCTAAATATAGCTCAAAACGTTCCATTCGAACGGAAAATTTTACCACTTCAATGCGCTTCATTGTAATTATGAAAAAAAGTTCTGTCTGCCATCGTAACTTCTCTGCTCGCGGAAGTCCGTTTGACAACTCCATCGCACGTGTGTATAGACCAAGGCTAACTGTCTTGCGGACATAGGTATGTGTACTGTTTGTTAGCATGGTTAGATACTGCACAAGTTCTATAACTAGACAGTGCAGTTTTATTTTTATAAACGTCATTAAACACTGTTAAACATATTAAATCTAAAAGTCGAATATCTTTGGATATGGGGTAACCCATATCTATTCTTGTTAGATTAAGAGTCTTTATATTTCTCAACATGAAGTCCAATGATGTATAGTTTTGAAGTAATATGTATAAGTAAGAATGTAACTAAAAGAAAAAAGGTACATACATCGATGGTTTGATTAAATATATTTATACATTTATTTACTATTATAAAAACCTGAAACTATAGTTCAAAAAAGTAAAAACAAAGTTTACTGTAGTACTGTTTTGAATTGATACTGCCGACAAGGCGTTAAAAAGTCATGACTCAATGCATACTTTATCAGAACACAGGAAAAGATCAAACATGCAAAAGGCTAAATTTAATTGTCCCTAAACATTTCGACCACACCTTTTACAACAAAAATTTGAAGAGAAAAAATACACAAAAGGAATACTTGAAAAGATAATATAACTTATAGTATTTTGAATTCGAGAAACTGTTACCGATATCGCTGATTCCGGATCTATGTTTACTCTCTGCAGAATAAGTATTACAGCTGTCATAGAAATAAATAAGAGATATGCTAGAACATTAACGCAGAGAACACGTGTCATAATAGCTACGACTCTCGGCTTCACGTGCGACGACTTCAATACTCTTAGCTTTATAAAATGAAGAATAAGCGTAGCAATTACTATAATTAACACTGTAATCAGTCCAAACTCAAAAATTATGGATCTGATTGTCAGTTTTTCCTCGTCGTAAAAGAATTTTGTTTCAATGCAGTAAAAGAACATACCAGCAAGACCAGAGTAGATCCAGAGAGTAAATGAGCAGCATAAGACAAGACCCACGGTCATGTGATTTCTTACATTAATAGGATCAAAAGTATACCCAAATCTAAGAACGGTCATAAATAGTATGTGGGTCAAAAAGCAGCAATAGACACTTCGTTTGAGAACGTTATACACATGGAATATCAAAGACAGACAGAAAACACAGAAGAAATTGTTACGAGTTCTAGCGAACCAGTATTCTTCAAAGTTGGTAAAGAATCGTATGCAATGGAAAGTTAGACATAGCACATCAGTGAGAGCTAGACAAGCGATTGCGGTATATGTAGGTGTGTGAAAATCCTTCTTCGTTCTTATCCTCGCAATTGTTATTAAGTTTCCTATCCAACCAAAGCCGCCTAAGACCAGAGAAATTACAGCAAGTGTCCAGGAGACAGTTCCTTTATATGTGTCCATGAAGAAAAATTGCAAAGAATAAATTCGATTGACGACGTATTTTGTATTGGAGAAAAATCCATAAAAGCTGTAGTCGAATTTACCCATCTCTGGTTTTCTGTATCATTTGCCATTGCGTGCCGTTTACCGTAGTTCCAAGAAGAAGATTTTAGTGCCATCTCCTTCTTGCAGAATATTTATAAGGCACAATCAAACACTCAATCGAGGCACAACAGAAATCAATAACCAAAGGATGCCACTGAAGAAAAGTTAGGTCTCAAATAATATAATAACCTAAAATTGTTGATAAAAACATCAATTGCATTTAGGACCTGAATGCCTTACCACTCCTTCAGGAGTATTGAAAATCCTGTCGTAAAAAAAGGAAAAAAAGACACACTGCGGATGTGTTTTTGAGATTGGCGTACAAATCTTTACTATGTCATTTTTTTCTCTCTTCTCTTACCAACTGTAACGAATCTTTTGTTAAGGTATGGAAACAATTGGTCTGAGAATTCCTTATTAACATATGTCCTTTGAGATAAAATATCACATTGCTTTTATTTCGTATAAAACTTTTACTGCCTTTGCTTTTTACAATTAACGCATATTTTTGTCTGATAGATTAATTTTTGGTCCTGTGCTTATCCAGCTAATCATCTGAATGCAGCATATTTGACATTTCATTAAAATTAATTTATGTCCTCATTAAAAAGAATACGTTCGTTAAAATTTGAATCATACGGAAATATATTTTCAAGGTTTTCTTAGTTTTTTTGTCTTCCAATGCTTTTGCCGTGGCATTCAATCCGACAGTAAGATATATCGACAACATTTTATTAATTAAAAATATTCATTTGGATTCCTGCTTCTCGATATATCCCTTTGAACACTAAATAAAAGACAACACAGGGTCTGAAAAAAATTTCCTTTATATTTGGATTTTTTTTTACTTGAAAGAAAGTAATGGCAAACTGATGGCGAGACTCTATAACAAACGTAATACCCTCGTCTTTTCTAATTATCTAAAAATTTCCTCCTTTGTGTAGTAAATCCTCTAACAAACACAATTGATCGTTAAATTGAATGCTGAGCGATATTTTTTATCCAAATTAGTAGGCCATTTTTCACACTGAATTGTAAAAAGGCCTTACCTTAGCGTCAAGCTGATGACAAGTAAGACTTTCTACATCAGTAGCTTAGCAAATTCAATCCTCGTTATTGTCTGTAAATATAGCCCTTTACATGATATAATTGTGAATGAAATTTTACACAAATATTGTAAGGCAAATATAAGAAAAAAAACTACATGTTTTTCTTCTTACCCGATGAAGACAGGAGGCTTACAACTTGTGTTACAGGTCTTGAGGGGAGGGGATGCTTACTTATATTGGGCACCTTAACAATACACTGTATCTGGTGTTTTGAAACAGGTCCATGTTGCCCTGTTCTCGTCTATTAAGAACCATGAGATTGATCCTTCTTTGTTATCGTCACTTTTTAATGATAGAAAATTATATCCAGTGGCTTATCCCTGGTTGTTGTAATTAACTTCGGTCTCTCAATGTATTTAATGTCGTAATTTAACAGTTTCTTTCAGAATGCAGTTCTTAATGCATAATATAAATCTATGTTGGTCTTTAAATGAAGAAATACTGATTAGAATTATTGAATTTTGTTTATTCAAATTTGGTTTAACATGGATGAATTATATTAAGTGACTTATCCCTGGTTGTTGTAATTAACTTCGGTCTCTCAATGTATTTTTTGTCGTAATTTAACAGCTTTCTTTCAGAATGCAACCCTTAATGCATATTTATTTGACTATAAATGAAGATATACAGATTAGAATTATTGAATTTTGTGTAAAAGGGCATTTTAAATTTGGATTAACATGGATGAATTCATGAAAACAACTTAATCAAAGATAGTTAAATAAACAGAAATAGCTAGAAATAAGATACTAGTATCACATTTTACTTAATTGGGGTTTATTACATACTTAATAATAAATAAGTAATAAATAGAGGATTTTTGCATATGTAATATACCTGACGGACTGATGTGGATTTACGGGGCTGATACGGATCAATATCACGCTCCTACACTCTAAAAAAAGTTTTACTTGTTGTTTTTAAAATAAGATATTAGATTAAGAAAAACTAGTAATTATTACTAATCCATTTAGTCAGAATAGCAAGTAAATGACTATCATGGTTAGTAATTGTAAACATACTTAGTAATAAGGATGAATTCATTTACTTATGAAATCATTTACTAAGTATCAATAGAATTACTTAAACTATAGGAATTATATTACTTTAAGTTAGTAAATGAACTACTCATTTTTGTTAAATTATTATTACTTAATTTAGAGATAATATGCTTTCTAATTACTAAATTTTATGAATTATTACTAAGTAAATGTTATTCTGAAATTAATTAAAATCTAGAATATTATTACTCAAAAGAATACTAAGTAAATGAAATACTTATCATATTTACTAAAATCGACAATATTTACTAAAAACACTGTGACATGTGAAAAGAGATCCCTAATTTGGCCCTCTGGATAGTTTAAAAGAAGAAATCATGATGGAAACAGTTATACTTTCAATTTCTTTTGCCAATTTCTCTGTAATTGTTTTATTATATATTACAATAAAACATTTGATTCCAACTTCGAAAGCCTTAAAAATTGAATAAGTTGTATCTTTTTAAGGACCATTTTAAAAATGGTTAAACATTTCAAGTACTCAATATCGCATTTTTATAAGTGTGACTTTTTTTTCACATGAAGGAATATTTAGAAGAAAGATAACTCCTCCTCACAGACAATTAATATGGAAGCCAAAAATTTTATTTTACATTTCAAGAATTCAATCCCGATAGTGATTAGACTACCATATTTAAGTAATTACTGCTCTGAATTCTCCTTGATTTAGTAAATAAATTTTTGTTTTAAGTAAATCAATTAAATACAATTTAGGTCCTGTCACAAAAAATACATATGTGAAATATTGAAACACTTGCCTCAACCCTTCAGAAGTTAGGGTCAAGGTTATCAATTTTGAAATGTAGGTCAAACTCCAAGGTCAAGGACAAAGGGACAGATTTGGTGGTACCCAAAGAAGGGTCTTGTCACAAGGATGAACTATGTAAAGTATGAATGCACTAACCCTAATCCTTTTAAAGTTACAGTCAAGGTTTGCTTTTTAAAAGTGGGTCAAACTCCAAGGTCAAGGTCAAAGGGTCAAAGTTCCTATGAATGGTCTTCTCAAAATGTATAAATGTAATTATGAAAGCACTATTCCTTACCGTTCAAAAGTTATGGCCAAGGTTAAAGTTTTTTTTACAAGGATGGAAATCTCCAAGGTCAAGGTCAAAAGTTCATAGTTGTTGGTATTCAATGAAAGTTCTTTCAACAAAAAATATATATGTGAAGTATAAATGTCCTGGTATTTACTGTTCAAAAGATTTGGATAAAGATTAAGTTTGGATTTTTTGTGTATAAGTGAGTCAAACTACAAGGTCAAGGTCAAATGTGGTGATACCCAAAGAAGGGTCTTCCCACAAGGAATACACGTGTGAAATATGAAAGTCTTAGCTCCGCTAAATCAAAAGTTATGGGCAAGGTCAAAGTTTCTGTGGATAAACAGACAAACAGAGAGACAGCTAGACAGACAGACGGACACAACAAAAACTATATACAGTACTGTACCCCCGAAACTTCGTTTACGGGGGCATTAAAATATTAATTATATAGTAAATATATAGTGGTAAAATGTAAGTAAAGACCAAGTAATGTTATTACTTATATACACAAACTTAAGTAAATATAAATTACTAAGTAAAACTTTTTAGTGTGTAAGTAAAACAATTCTTTAAAATAAAACAATCAAGTAAAACATTTGAATCTAGTAATTGACATATATTTCAGTAATTGATTTTAAATTTTAAGTAAATGCTTAGTAATTATCTATTACTTATCTTTGTTATTTCAAGTAAAAAATGACTACTAAGTAAAACTTTTTTAAGAGTGTAGTAAATCAAATCTCTAAAAACAGTACTTGTGATAATACAAATATTTTAAGGGTAATCATTCTCTTAATTTTAACCTTTTGATTGTAAGGTGACAAAAGATTGTTTCAAACTATGGATCGGGCACAATATGCGCCCCGATCAATATATCTTCCATTTCCTATTTGCCTATCTATCTGTTTGTCTGTCTGTTGTAATCTTTAACCTTCGCCATAACTTTTGAAACCAAGGTCGGGACCCACTTCCTTTTGATCAAGTCAAAGAATTGTTGAATTGTCTATATGAATTAATAAGGATATAGTCGCCCACGTGGCGCAGTGGTAAGAGCGTCTGCTCTAGAGTCGCGAAGTAAGCAGTTGATCCTTACGTCGCAGATTCGAATCCCACTGTGGGACGTGGAGACCTTCTTTTGGATGAGACCGTATAAATCGAGGTCCGTGTCGCAGTAGGTGCTGTCCATTAATAACAGTTTCATCAAGCTGATGTTTTTGAGGTCCATGTTTGCTCTTGCAGTCCAAAAAGGACCATTATTAGCTCAATCGTATTTCATGAAACATATGATCAACTCGGAATTATTATTATTGGGATTCAGGGTTTATATAGATATACTTTACATGTTGAACAATGTTTGGCTAGGTCTATATTTTTAAAGCTGTTTTGGATGTAAATGATGCAAAAACATTGCTAATTTTATATCCAATTGTGTTCAAAATTAACCTTTCTGTACCCATCCATATTAATCGTTGCAATTTTTATCACTTTCAATCTCGTTATTGTGAAATTGAAATTTTAAAACCTGTGTGAATGTCAGACCAAACAACGGAAGATAACACATGATTAAAGCTAAAATCACGTCGGTTAGGGATATTCCTCAGAGGCTCCGAACATCTGCTCTCAGGGAGAGATGAAACGAGAAGCCGTAATATATCAAAAGATCCATTAAACCATAATAAGAATAACCTCTTACGCAAAAAGAGCGATCTAACAAGAGTCGTAGGGTATTTCGTAAGCGTCGGAAGCAAATTGAAAAGTGGGGGGGCTAATTGAAAGTGGGGGCTAAACCAACAAAAAAAAGGTAAATCCCAATTTTCAATGCCTATATTATGTATATATTTGCAAAAAAGTGGGGGGAGCTAAGCCCCCCTAGCCTCCCCCCCCTTCCCCCGGTTCTGACCCCTATGTATTTTGTACAGTAGTGTAGTTAAAACTTCATAAAAGCAGGGTCAAGATTAGTAATATATAAAAACTTTTTTCCAAAGTAATGCGATTGTGGAAAATAAATTGACGGCTTGCCACACTGAAAAGTAAGGGTTTTTTTTTTATCCCACAAACTATTTTGGTGCAAGAACACGTTGCTCATGGAGAAAGAGGATCAACCATTATAATAAGGGAATTGTTTTGAGATGAAACAAATGGAGATAACGAACAGTATTCAAGATCAAAACTCTTCAAAACAATACAAAATAGCAGCAGAGCAAATATCAGAGGTGGGATAAGGTACCATGGAGGAGTGAGCATCTCCTGCCGACCGGTCACACCTGCTGTGTGCTCCTTGTCATGATCGGGAAATAACGGAAAAATCCGTCGTCAATTAAGTCTATAAATAAAGGACTGACAATTAGTATAAAAAACGTCAGTCAGCATTTGACTCATATGACAAATTGTATTTGCTGACAAGTCATTGTATCGACCATAGAACTTACAAAACGATGGCTTTAAACGAAACCGCTGAAATTCCTGTTTCATCAACTTGTTTGTCAATAATATACCTCGTTTTAGAGACTGTTCATACATAGAGCATGCTCTTGTGTATCGAATAAATTGAGTTATATATACAACGTATGCAGGTGATGGAGGTACATTGCTTCGTAAGTAAGGGAAGTTGACGATAGAAAAGTTGAAGTCATCACTGATTGTTGGTCCATTGCTTATACACTGAATTGAACAAAAGGCAACAGTTCACGATCGTGACAAGGACCACATTTATTTAAAATGTCCCTTTTAAGAAAATCTAATGAAGTAATTTGTAATGGATACAAACATTAAATAAACATATTTCCATAAAACTTCCAAATATCTGTGAATAACAGTGTCTGTTAGATTTCATATAATCCTAAGGGGCACGTTTTGTTTTCATTAATACATATATAGAAATTGTCAAATTAAACAATATACTTTCTTTTCAGATTGTCGGATCGTACATATACTAGCGTTTTCATTGATAGAAAGATTATTCCATGATTTTCTTTCAAATTCAGGAAATTACTCAGAAAAATCTATATACCTGAGCAGTATTACTGTAGATCACCTTATTTTCGCGACACCTTATTTTCGCGAGATAAGCATTGATTCTTGATAAGTTGAGAGAGAAGATTTTTCACGAATTGCGGATATTGCTCTATATAGTCCTAAGAAATACTATTATACGCGAAAATTTTCGCGAGCACACTGTCTCAAAGTAATTACGCGTAAAATAAAGTTCTCGCGAATAAAAAGTGAGTTACAGTATTACGATCATAGACTTTGCATTTTTGGTAACTTTAACAACTTTACATTCAACCTTTATCCAGCAAATACTATTATTACAATACGAGTCGATGAAAGGGTTATCTTATTTGAAGTAAATAGAATGTTTAGGAAATTATTCAAATTAATTCTAGAAATAGATATATGTATGAACACCTTTCCACGAAACTAACTCTTTTTACAAATCGACAGGTCGCCCGCGTGTTGAGTGGTTAGAACGTCTGTGGAATCGCAAAGTAAGGAGTTGATCCTTTGTCGCGGGTTCGAATCCCACTGTGGGGCGTGGAGATCGGTCCTTCGGATAGTCCAAATATAATCAAGATTCCGTGTCGCAAAAGGTGTTGGCACAATGAGTGCCGAGTATACACAAAATTTTCAGCTTCCCACCGGCAAGTGATGGCGTTTCCATATTTGTGAAAAAATCCAGGGGTAGGGACGCGTTAAACAACAAAGAAAGAAATATACAGGGTTATATATAGGCAACAAATACTTTAAAAATGCAATACTACAAAATGATGGTCATCAATACCATAATATACACTTATCCACTGGGTGTGAGTGTAGATAGCTCAAATTTGTCAAACCCGCGACATGAACTATTCCCCGAGGGCTTGCCCGAGGGGAATAGTTTCTGTCAAGGGTTTGATAAAAGAGTATATCCCACTCACAAACAGTGGATAAGCGTTTTATTATACTGATGTATAATATAATTTCTGAGGTTTGAATTTTTTGGAGTAAGATAATACTGCAAGAATAATCTGAAATCCTGATGACGTCACAATGCTACTGAAGTCATTATGACATCATCAGTAGATAAATCTATCGTTGGAAATCAAAATTGGAGAAAAAAATTGCATGAAAATTTTCCAGAGGTGGATAGCAAAAACTATACCCCGGGGTATAGCTTTGCTATGCGTGAACTATAAAAGATAGCTATTTTACCTTCTGAATATATAGGAAACATTTTAACAGAAGTATAATAATTGGCTTTATACATATAAAGCACATGAAATGTCAAAATAAATTACATATGCAGTTATATATATTTTATAATTAAAATGTTTATATTTAGGCCAGAACGAAATACATAATTTCCCTGATAATTTCTGCAATCCTTCACGTACTATGCAACTACATTTCAGAGTTTTTATCATCAATAACTGTTGATTTTAAATAGAACTCTTTAAAAAAGGAAATTAAAAAACATAGGTAATCAATCTTATTTTAGGTAATGAAATCTCACATCATATTTTCTTAAAAGTTTTTTAAATAGATTTTAAAATTCAGGTAGTTTATGTCATTTCAGGGAATAAGCTATTCGTTCACTAATCATGGTAATTGTAGGTTATATCCATAACCTAGTCACTAATCTGGTAATTGTAGGTTATATCCAGCATTCGAAGCAAGTCTAGTAGTGTCCATCCCTAGATGCATCATCCATGCAAGTTTGGTCCGGGTAGGGCTTAGAACTACTTGGGAATGGACCTGCTCCAAAAACTTAAACTGGTCGCTTATCTGGTAAATGTACAACGTAGGTCAGATCCAAAGCAAGTCTAGTAGTGTCCATCCCTAGATGCATCATCTATGCAATTTGGTCCAGGAGGGGCTGATAGTTACTTGGGACATTGTAAACTCTAACCTGGTCATTCGTCAAGAAAATGTAGGTCACATCCAGCATCCGAAAATTATGGTAGTGTTCATCCCTGTTGCATCATCGATGCAAGTTTGGTCCGTGTATGGCTTATAGTTACTTTGGAATGGACCTGCTCCAAAAACTTTAACCTGGTAACTTATCTGGAAAATGTAGGTCACATCCAGCATCTTTAGCATGTCTGGTAGTGTCCATCCCTAGATGCATCATCCATGCAAGTTTGGTCCGGGTAGGGCTTACAGTTCCTTGGGAATGGACCTACTCCAAAAACTTTAACCTCGTCACTCATCTGAAAAATGTGGGTCAGATCCAGCATCCGAAGCAGATCTGGTAGTGTCCATCTTTACAAACTTTACAGCTTTACAAACATATTTGCACCAATTAAGAATTTTAACTACCTATTTTTATACGTTTTTTTCCAATATAGTGTAAATAAATCGTTATATTCACCTGAAAGTACAGGTGAATACCGGTATAATGTAGTATTTTTGTTACATTGTTGGATCTTAGCCAATTAGTAGGGTATGAAAATTATACAATCATTTAATAAGTTCATTTGTTTCTTTTCCATGAAAAGAAAAAAGTGGGAAATGGGAGAGTATAAACCGTGGCCCCATATCGCAAAAGATGCTCTTATGAAAAATATCTCTAAATGCTCAATAGCCAAGAGTGCCGAGAATTGCATGGTAAAAATTTGAAGCTCCTCGCCGGCAAAGTGGTGGTGTCTCCATATAAGTTAAAATAATCTCTAGAGGGACGTAAAATAAAAAACAAAATAAACTTATAACAAATGGGTAAAACGACGTTTTTAAAAGCACGTTGCATATTTTATACAATTCGCAGTTTACTACCTAAAGATGAAATTCTTCAATATCATATTTTTGTGATTAAAACTTTTTCAACATTTAGAACAATCTAGATGTATTCCATTTTTTTCTTGATTGCTCACCTTTATAAAATTCTTCCAGTTACATTGCAACTACTTACATTGTTCTATCCTTATTTCTTACAAAAGAATTAAATGCTGAAGGAGAAATTCAAACATACTCTTCCACTGCATTCTTGAAGTGGTTTAAATCAAATGTGAGTTTCCTAAAACTGTTTCATGATAAAAAATTTAAGAGCGCCAATGTTTTTCCAAAAGTCAATGACATCTACATACGACTTTCAACGAAACTTTATAACAACACTACTTAAAACTAGGCTTTTTGATATCAAAGACACCCGCTTCTTTAATAAAAATGTAAATGTTTACACATTGTGTTTTGTCATCAAACAATTTACAAGCTTATTTTTCACATGCTCTTAGTACATTGTTAATCATAACATACATGCTTTTTTTGTTGTTGCTCAAATCGTCATGGGCAGTAAGTGTTTGTCATGTCAAAATGAACCTTCTTTTGATTTTGTCATTCACTATTTGCTTTTACTTCAGTTTCAAGATATTATTTTTGTCGAAAAGACCTATTGTTTTCGTCTTTTTAGGGCTTATTATTATTATTATTATTATTATTATTATTATTATTATTATTATTATGCTGATACATATTGATTGCATCAACGTATTTTGATCTTTACCTGTCCTTGACCTTGATTTCATTTTAAAAATGTGCATTTAGCTAGTATCAAATATACAGATTCAATATATTTTATCAAACCTTTTATGATACATCCAAAAGAGAGTTAACCTTTACGTATGAACAATTTCCAAAACGAGGTAAATTTTTGACATACAAGTAAATGAAACTACAGTATATCAGCAGTCTCGTTTAAAGTCATCATTTCGTACGTTCTATGGTCGATACAATGACCTTGTCAGCAAACACAATTTATCCTTGAGTCATATACTGACTGACATTTTTCAATTGTTTAGTCCATTATTTATACACTGAATTGACGACGGATTTTTCTGTTTCCCGATCATGACAAGGAGCACACGGCGGGTGTGACCGGTCGGCAGGGGATGCTTACTCCTCCATGGCACCAGATCCCACCTCTGATGTTTTGGAGGTCCGTGTTTGCTATGCTCCTGCTTTGTATTGTTTAATGGACTTTTTGATCTTGGGTTGTGTTTGTTATTTCCATGTTTCATTCAGCTTCATCAACATTTTATTTTGTTTTAATATTAGTTTTGACCACTTCTTTTCAAAATTTGCTTCTAATTTCATAGAAACTATATCAAGAAAGGCCTCTTTTTGTTCAATTTTACTTATATGGTGATACATATTAGGAGAACTGTGTAACTACGTCACTATTTACCTTGACCTAACTTTTCTTAAATTTGTATATAGCCAAGCTTTAAAGAAACTATTTTTAAAATAATTTTATCAAACATCATATGCTGATATACATTCATGAGAAATTTTCAACTGATTTTTTTTTACCTTTTCTTTGACCTCATTTTCTTAAACCAGTGTTTAACATAGTTCAAAGAAATTATTCAAGATGATTTCATTTATAATTAACTTATTGTACTGATATGTTACGAATAGTCCAATCCACACTTTTCAAAAGTTATGTCCCTTGGCCGCCATCTTAGAGGATAAACCCATAAAATCCTCACAGTAGCCTTTGCAGTTTTAGGTTTATAACTTTTTCATTTGATTGGGAAAAATCGTTGCATAGTGTATACTGATTGCCCCATGTTGGGGCTACCCACACATCCAAAGAAAACAGTTTAAACACAGTGGATTCATCATAACCCGCCCAAATGTTTGGTAGCATAAAGAGGAGAAATGTTGTTTCTTTCCCTTTTGACCTTTTGGTTGACCCCGCAAGGGACACAACTTTTGTAAAGTGTGGATTGGACTATTCGGCATTCTCCACTATGGTTATGAACAAGTAAACAAATGCAAGATTTTTCTTATGATATGAATCTTTAAAATAATATAATATGAAAAATATATATCAATCTTTATTCTTATTTTATTTTATTTATTTGTTATTAGTGATTAATGCTATTTGAAATTTATCAAGAACTAGGTGCAAATTGTTCACCTCGCATCGAATTTTCTCCATTATTTGATAAATACGCAACGCAAATAAACCATTAACTGGTCTATGAATGCAATTATATAGTACAGATTATGCTTACCACTGGTAATTTGTATAAATAATAAATCCATTGACAGATAATTAGGGTAAATCCGTGCAATAATACTCTGCTTTTCATACTAAGCGGCAAAAGCTATAAAGTACATTACATTCGGAACACTTCGGATGAGTATAATAATTGACTGCATCCGAAGCTTTCCGGCTATTTGAAGTTATGGCGCTAAATCGTCATGCATTAGACGCCATAAAGGGTTTAACTGCTATATATACGAGCCCTACGGGCCCTGACAGTCAGACGTCTGCAATCTCTCAGAAAGGTTATGCAAGAGACAGACCTCTAAAACATCAGAGATGGGATCAGGTGCCATGGAGGAGTGATCATCTCCTGTCGACCGGTCACTATTCAAACAATTTAATGATAACTTACATGTAATGCTATTTTGTGTAAAGTAGAACCTGTGTCGGAAAGGCCAATTGCTAGGAATTCTTACGGAAAATTTAATTATTACCGAGTGCAGTTTGAAATATATTATAGTTACAAAGTAAAACAAAATAATTATTCAATATTTTAATATTCAAGGTGTGTACAGCATATTTCTTAAACAAAAGAACAACTTCACAAAAAGCTGGGTGTTATAATTATACATTTGGCAATGTATTAGCGTTGAAAAATACATTTTTGACAGTCATTGTCATAACACAGGCATTGACAAAATGAACAAATTTCAAAATCACAAGATTAAATTATTTTTAGATGAATGATAAAATTTAGCAATTTCACAACCACAAATATAAAACTGGAATTCTTTAAACAACAATATTTGATCTATTCATTGATCTATTGCTGAAAAAATTACTTCTTTATCCGGACAACAAATTTGACAGTTACCTTGAATTTGCTTACTGAATTAAATCTTTCTTTAGTAAGCTACAGTATATAGTTTGAAACTTTCATTAACTATGGAACTTATATAGAACATTTTTGGAAGATATAAAGCCTTAATATTTAAAAATACATTCCAAATTTTTGGAAGCTATATGTAGTAAATAAAATACAATGGAAAAAGTACAAAAATTGTTTGAAAAGTTAAAATAATTTAACTACCTAAAATTCATTTCAAAGATCATTTGATGTAAGAAAGAAAAAGTTTTATTTCCCGTTATGAAAACATAGAAACTATTGTTTAAGAGGAATTAAAAAGTCATAATTCAATCCATACTTTTCAGAACACGGATCATATCAAACATATAAAGGGCTAAATTAAATTGTCCCTAAATATTTAGTCCACAACTTTTACAACAAAAATTTGAAGAGAAAAAATACACAAAGGGAATACTAGAAAAGATAATATAACTTATGATATTTTGAATTCGAGAAACTGTTACTGATATCTCTGATTCCTGATCCATGTTTACTTTCTGCAGAATAACTATTACAGCCGTTAAAGAAATATATGAGATATGCTAGAACATTCACGCAGAGAACACGCGTCATAATAACCACGACCTTGGGCTTCACGTGCGACGATTTCAGTACTCTCAGCTTTATAAAATGAAGAATAAGCGTAGCAATTACTATAAGAAACACTGTAATCATCCTGTATACAAAGTGCTAATCGAAAATCTACTTGATTTGGATCACTTGCTATATTGCTTTGGGTACTCTGATGCATTATGGGTAAAAAAGAAAATTCTGCAGGCAAGATATGGGTAAAGGTAACTTTAAGAAATCAGAAAACTTATTAAACCTCTATAGAATCAATGTAAATTTATTTGAGAAAATTTTTAAGTTGAAACATGTTAGAAATTTGATACCATTCTCATTTCCGAAGTTAAAATGGGATTTTCGCTCATTTTGAATTATTTTAATTGTTCTTAATTTTTTCGAACTATATTCTATTGTAAAAGTTATTGTATCTTAGTTTTCGCCTCAATTCACCCACGAAACACCATCTGATTTCTATAAATTACGCTTTTTAGAGAAATTGGGCTATTCTTGTTTTGAGTGAATACTATACTATGTTTGCAACATATTTTTGCGATGGTTATACTTTTTTCTGATCCTTTTTGTGATTTGCATGAAATTAAGATTTATTGTTTTTTTGATAAAATTATCGCGATTTAAACAATTTTGAAAAAAAGTGTTGGCATTTATTATCACATTAGAAACATTTATCAGTCGAAAGAAGTTAAACAGAAATAAATAAATATAGAATTTGATGAAATGTGCTATCATTGCTGGTGTTTGTGCGATACTTGATTTGCGTTTTGTCACGATTGATACAGAAATGCTATGTTTGATTTGAGTAGAATACTTCTTGAAGAATGAAGGCGTATATAGGGGGAGTATAATCCAAAGACACTGTCTCAAGTTTATGACATTAAATAACTTTTATGTCTGTCTGCCTACCACTCATAATTAGAAACAGAACAACTCCTCGATAAAGATAAAATAGGTCATTTATTGAATATAAATGACAATAAACAAATAAAATACACACAATAGCCTGTTGCATGAAATACACAGTAACTTATTGATAAATACACGTAATATATTTTCACTTATGTTTTAAAGGTATGTAAAACGGAAAAAAGGGCTTCACAAACTATTCGAATTTTTTCCAAAGCTCATGATAGGCGTAAGACTGAATGCGTTAACCACAATATGCTACGGTGTCTTCTTGATGTTTGTGTGTCAGTTTGCTTTAAAGAAACGAATTTGTTGAGACAAATAAGGTTTTTCAACCTATAATTTAATTTATCTTGGGTCGTTTTTTTTGTTTTTTTTTTTGGCTATCTTCTTTCACCCAACTGTTATATTTTTGTTTTTATACTAAATTTGATTACGAAATGTTCCGTTTTTTTATCAATACATAGAGCTCACAGCGGATGTGACCGATCAACAAGGGATGCTTACTCCTCCTAGGCACCTGATCCCACCTCTGGTATTCCGGGGGGGGGGGGTTATGCCCTGCTCACATGTTTGTATTGTTTGTATATTTTTCGACATAAATCAATGCTCATTATCCTCCTTTTTTCATTTCAGAAATATTCGACCTTTAGATAGAATGGGTTCAGACGCCATTAAAAAAACAATGCATTTACTTTTCCGTAATTTAAACACAAACTTCGAATAGAAACCTGATCCGTTCATATTCAAAAATAAATTTTTATAGCTAGAATCATTTAATATAAACGTACCCATTTTCGACTAAATAAGTCTAAAAAAAATTCAATCAATATGTCTTTCAGAACAATATATGAATCTAATATGTTGAAGATGACATTACCGACAACATAATTTTAGAAAAATAAAACTTTTCCATCATAGAGCGGGTGATTGTCCTCGCCTTGTACACTTTTTTTCTCTCTTTTATAAATCTATGATAAAGAGATTATAATGCAACTTTTGTAATATTTCACCTATTTTCACACTATCATCAGACATCAGAACTTAAAACTAAGTATCTGTAACAGAATCTATGAAGATAAAAGTTTAATCAAAATTTGGCATTATATCCCCAAAAACAGATCCAGGGGATCAAGACCTGATAATTTTTTTCAAATTCACTAAAATTTAAGAATATTAAAGTACCATATCAAAATAACTTTGCCCCCCCCCCCAAACCTTCCCAAGAAACACAAACTCGTAACTGTCAGTCTACGATAAAAGAATATAGTTACGGAAGTTAATTGATTTTCAGGGATATGTTATGATTTCTATGAAAAAAGATCCATGCATTTCTTTGAGAAATGTGGTAACCGTTTGTTTTCTTTTATTACATGAATTTTTTTTTAAATATTCCATGCAATGTCTTCTTAACGTTTATTTGGCTGAATTGAAATTAGTAAATGAACGAAGCGGCATTAAGATTTGAAGTTGAATGCGTTTTAATCATTATTATCAAATCAAAACTTTGAATGCATATATATACCACTAAATATTTACAAAACCATGTGTATATGTAAATTCTAAGAGTTGAAATCGATCTTTAGAATTGTTTAAAATTTTATAATAGTACATGTAAATTGGTGAGCGACATGAAAATTCTTAATTTGGTATGTTTTTGTTGATGAATGACTGTCATAAGTTGATAGGAAAAATGAAAATATATATGGAAGAATGTAGCTTGTCCACCAATAAAGCCGACCCCATCCCCAACCATAAAATAGGATTTTTGTGTTGGGATCTTTTAGTGTTATGGGCAACAATGTAACCCCCTCCCGTTTCCCGAAGAAATTTATGCTTGAGCAATCCTTTATTCCGGAATGAAAAAATGGACCTAAACATATAAATTAACGAAATAAAAACGTCATTATGTACAGTTGCTTCCATTAGAAATTCAAAAAGATACTGTCACGAAAGGTTCAAATGTTATTAGATAGGGGTATAATTTATTTTATTAAAAGAAAAATAAGTAACGTCAGGTGCCTGTGTGTTTGTACTCTCCTTCGTACCTAAGTAACTTACCAAGAGGCCACACTACTTTTTTTATATAATTTATATAAATACATATATATCACACTCACCGATTGAGCATAAAACGCTTAAGGTGAGCATATGACACATGGACCTCCTATGGACTGGGCCATTGTTGAAATGTAAAAGAGGAGTCCGAGAAAGAAAATATTGTACAGTAATGTTGTAAACACAAAGTAACGTCAATGAATTAATTTACTAATTGCACTAGGTCTAAATGCTATATTTATACTCGAAAAAAGTATAGCTGTCATGACAACAAAGATAGCTTTCTGGATATTTTCTACGCAAACCTAAAATAGCTGTGGAAAAGTTGGGTAGGTGCATATTTGATGTAATTGTCAAGTTATAAAGAAGACCTTGTGGTCGAATTTGATAGCTTGCGTTTGATAAAGATTCATATTAAACATCACAATAAATGTTTTATTGAAATAATGTCAACAGTCCATTCCAGTGGATGATTAGTCGAAAAATGACCATCAGATGCGTGAAAAAACGCGTGCTACCGGTTTTTATGGAGGGGTAGATGAAACAAAAATATGATAATCTTTAAATATACCAACGAGAAGTCTCATATTGTTTGAAGTAGTTTTATTTTCAGTAAGAAAACGTATATAAAAGCACATTTTTTGTCTAAATGTGCAGACAGAAACTGCGAATGATCCAAACAAATACAGCTAGTGATCCAAATCAAGTAGATTTTCGATTAGCACTTTGTATACAGTGATCATGCTAAACTAAAAAATAATGGATTTGAATGCCAGTTTTTCCTCGTCGTAAAAGAATTTTGCCGCAATGCAGTAAAAGAACATACCAGCAAGACCAGAGTAGATCCAGAGAGTAATTGAGCAGCATAAAACAAGACCCACGGTCATGTGATTTCTAACATTAATAGGATCAAAAGTATACCCAAATCTAAGAACGGTCAAAAATAGTATGTGGGTCATAAAGCAGCAATAGACACTTCGTTTGAGAACGTTATACACATGAAATATCAAAGACAGACAGAAAACACAGAAGAAATTGTTACGAGTTCTAGCGAACCAGGATGTTTCAAAGTTGGTATAGAATCGTATGTAGTGGAAAGTTAGACATAACACATCTGTGAGAGATAGACAAGCGATGGCGGTGTAGGTTGGTGTGTGAAAATCCTTCTTCATTCTTATCCTCGCAATTGTAATCACGTTTCCTATCCAACCAAAACTGCCTAAGACCAGAGAAATTACAGCAAGTGTCAAAGAGACAGTTCCTTTATATGTATCCAAGAAGGAAAACTGCAAAGGAACAAAGTCGATTAACGATGTATTTTTTGTTGGAGTAAATTCTATGAAAACTGTAGTCGAATTGACCCATCTCTGGTTTCCTGTATCATTAGCCATTGCGTGCCGTTTACCTTAGTTCCATGAAGAGGGTTTTAGTTGGATGTCCTTCTTGCAGAATATTTATAAGACACAATCAAATACTCTATTGAGGCACAACAGAAATTAATAACCAATGGATGCAACTTAGGTCTCTAATACGTTAACCTAAAATTGTTGATAAAAACATCAAATGCATTTAGGACCTGAATGCCCTACTCCTCCTTCAGGAGTATTGAAAATCCTGTCGAGTCTTCAAAAAATGAGCTCAAACTGTCGGATGCATATGTTTTCGAGATCGGCGTACAAATCTTTACTATGTCATTTTTCTCTCTGTCTCTTACCATCTTTTAACGAATCTTTTGTTAAGGTATGGAAACAATAGATCCGAGAATTCCTTATTAACATATGTCCTTTGAGATAAAATATCACATTACTTTTATTCCGTCTAAAACTTTTACTGCCTTTCCTTTTTACAATTAACGCATATTTTGGTCTGATAGATTAATTTTTGGTCCTGTGCTTATCCAGCTAATCATCTGAATGACATTTCATAAAAATTAATTTATGGCCTTATTACAAAGAATACGTTCGTTAAAATTTGAATCATACGGTATCGATATATCCCTTTGAACACTAAATAAAAAACAACACAGTGTCTGAAAAATTTCCTTGATATTTGGATTTTTTTTTTATTTCAGAGAAAGTAATAGCAAACTTAATACCCTCATCTTTTCTATCTAAAACTTTCCTCCTTTGTGTAGTGCTTTAAAGCCTCCAACAAACACAATTGAACTTCGTTAAATTGAAAGTTGAGCGATAATTAGGGCTTATAGTTACTCGGAAATGAGACCTACACCAAAAACTGCACCAAAAATGTTAACCTGCTCCAAAAACATTAACCTGGTCATTCCTTTGCTGAAATTGCAGCATCTGAAACTTTGACTGGTACAATGAAACACACTACAAACATCTTCCATGTATGTCTAATCAATATAGAACATAGAAGTACTTAAAAAGAAAACTGCTCAAAAAAACTTAACCTTAACCCGGGACGCCGACACCGACGCCGAGGGTATTACATAAGCTCCCCCAACTTCGTTGAGGTGAGCTAAAAATGAAAAATAGACAGCATTCTATGGAGTTACGAATTTGATAAGAGGGTGCGGTGCTCCTATAATGTGCCGTGACATAGGTAAATTGACGTTACGTTTAAGTCTCCCCCGGATTTTACACCTATCCATTTTCGTAAAGCTCTTGTTAACTTATTGGTGATTGGAACGAGGTGAAATTTTCCAGTTTTGTTGCATAATGACTCTATATTATAAATATGCCTTTTGTTTGCTTTCAACAAATCACGATAAAATTTTAGAAAGAAATTCTACGAATTTTTTATCAACCCTCGTACACATCGCAAAATAGTGATCGGTTTATTCGATATAAAGGATTCATTAATGCTCATTTTCGTTAAAATTTTCATCAATTTCCAAATGCAACACTTTTCCATGTTTTTTCATTTTCAAACGTTCATTTTCATAAATATTGAAAAAAGCTTGAAGTAGCAATAATTTGATATTTAATTCATAGTAGGTTATTTTAAATGTGTTCTTTTTATTAGAAAAATAGTAAACGAACAGTGATCAATGAAATATATGGAGATAACGAACAGTATTGAATCCTATAAGTCTATTTCACAGTACAAAACCGGGGCAGAGCAAACCCCCAAAATATCATATGTAGGATCAAGTGCCACGGAAGAGTGACCATCCCTTGCCGACCGGTCCAACCCGTCGTGTGCTCTTTGTCATGTGTGAGAGAAAAATATTAAAAATCCATGGACAACTCAGTGTGAAAAAAATCAGTTGAAAGTTGACTCAATTATAAATTGTACGAGGGTTAATTCAAAAGTTCGTGGAATTTCTTTCTAAATTTTTGTGATTTGATGACAGCAAACAGCAGACATATTCATAATATGTAGTCATAACGCAACAGAATTGGAAAACACTCACTACTTTCCAATTACTGTAGAAGTACTTTTTTCCGCGTGGTATTAATTTACGCTATGTACGCGGTCACAAACTTTCCGCGGAAATTTGTCCAAGAGTACTTAATATAAATGTAAGGCATATATAGTGACAGTCTGAGAAATCCGCGTAATTTTCTACCCGCGGATTAAACAGAAATCGAGATTCCGCGGAATTAAGACCCCGTGGAAAAAAGTACGTCTACAGTACCAATGGGATCAATCGAGCTTTCTGAAAATGGATAGTTGCGAAACTCGGGGGAGACTTTGACTTAACGTCAAGTTAAATATGTCACGTCAGGTTATAGAAGCAACTCGCCGTAATTACCAATTTGAATATGTAATTCTACAAAATGCTGTCCTTTTTTCTTAAGAAAAGCCTGAGTATCCCCTCGCACCAACTTATCTTCATTTTTCACTCATATTTCAAAACACTGCCATATTTCCATATGAAGTTCTAATTTCAGTAGCAATGTCAAGAACAGTACAGCAGCCGACAACGTCTATAACGCTTTGAATTTGTGTAGGGGGATATGCACTTAAAACAGAGCCTCCAAAAAGCAACCACACCTTTAATCAACGTCCATATAAATTCTCTTATACCGCTGGAAAATCAGTTTCTAAATGCATGTTCCCCAAGCCTTTGTCAATAATATACGCTTTTAAGATTGAGTGATCCCGGAATTTTCACAAATCGTATGACTTGACCGAAATTTGACGTTGTGTAACAACTTAAAGATGAACAATAAATCATCAATTAATAATCTAAATATCCAGTTAAATCAGTAAAACTCTTACACAAAGGTTTACAAAAGATCAAGCACTCGTAATAATGACATAATTTTCGTTTTATATACCACATAGGGCGGTTTAATTCTCATTTCATGTATTATAAATTAAAGTAATTAATTATAAATTATAAATTAAAATGAAAATAAACACGTTAATGTCTCCCCCGCATTTCCAAACAACCGTTTTATGGCAACTGCCATTGAGTTACTATCAAAGATATTTAAACTGTTTTTTAATTTGAAATATTCATTAAGTGTCTATATTTTCATTTGTAATTTTCAAAATATGAAAAAATTTGACAAACTTTTGGATCAACCCTCGTATTTAATCAATTCTGACAATGTGTCAATCTCATATATACACTTAATAATACAAATCATGAAAAGCGTATAAAACTCGGACTTAAATAAATACTAGAGAGGGAGTGTGGTGTCTAGGAAAAAAAAGCATCCCCTGATTCAACTTATCACAAAGCCATCCCCTGAGTCAAGCCATCCCCTGAGTCAACTAATCACAAAGCCATCCCTTGAGTCAACTAATCACTAAGCCATCCCCTGATTCAACTAGTCACAAAGCCATCCCTTGAGTCAACTAATCACAAAGCCATCCCCTGATTCAACTCATCACAAAGCCATCTCTTGAGTCAACTAATCACAAAGCCATCCCCTGATTCAGCTAATCACAAAGCCATCCTCTGATTCAACTGATCACAAAGCGATCCCTTGAGTCAACTAATCGAAAAGCCATCTCTTGAGTCAACTAATCACTAAGCCATCCCCTGAGACAACTAATCACAAAGCCATCTCTTGAGTCACCTAATCACTAAGCCATCCCCTGATTCATCTAATCACAAAGCCATCCCTTGAGTCAACTAATCACAAAGCCATCCCCTGATTCAACTAATCACTAAGCCATCCCTTCAGTCAACTAATCACAGAGCCATCCCCTGATTCAACTAATCACAAAGCCATCCCCTGATTCAGCTAATCACGGAGCCATCCCCTGAGTCAACTAATCACAAAGCCATCCCTTGATTCAACTAATCACTGAGCAATCCCCTGATTCAGCTAATCACAAAGCCATCTCTTGAGTCAACTAATCACAAAACCATCCCCTGATTCAACAAATCACTAAGCCATCCCCTGATTCAACTAATCACAAAGCCATCCCTTGAGTCAACTAATCACTACGCCATCCCCTGAGTCAACTAATCACAAAGCCATCCCTTGATTCAACTTATCACTGAGCAATCCCCTGATTCAGCTAATCACAAAGCCATCTCTTGAGTCAACTAATCACAAAACCATCCAGCTAATTCAACAAATCACTTAGCCAACTAATCACAAAGCCATCTCTTGAGTCACCAAATCACTAAGCCATCCCCTGATTCATCTAATCACAAAGCCATCCCTTGAGTCAACTAATCACAAAGCCATCCCCTGATTCAGCTAATCACGGAGCCATCCCCTGAGTCAACTAATCACAAAGCCATCCCTTGAGTCAACTAATCACTAAGCCATCCCCTGAGTCAACTAATCACAAAGCCATCCCCTGATTCAACTAATCACAAAGCCATCTCTTGAGTCAACTAATCACAAAGCCATCCCCTGATTCAGCTAATCACAAAGCCATCCTCTGATTCAACTGATCACAAAGCGATCCCTTGAGTCAACTAATCAAAAAGCCATCTCTTGAGTCAACTAATCACTAAGCCATCCCCTGAGTCAACTAATCACAAAGCCATCCCCTGATTCAACAAATCACTAAGCCATCCCCTGATTCAACTAATCACAAAGCCATCCCTTGAGTCAACTAATCACTACGCCATCCCCTGAGTCAACTAATCACAAAGCCATCTCTTGAGTCACCAAATCACTAAGCCATCCCCTGATTCATCTAATCACAAAGCCATCCCTTGAGTCAACTAATCACAAAGCCATCCCCTGATTCAACTAATCACAAAGCCATCCCCTGATTCAACTAATCACAAAGCCATCCCCTGATTCAACTAATCACAAAGCCATCCCCTGATTCAACTAATCACAAACCATCCCTTGCCATCACAAAGCCATCCCCTGATTCAACTAATCACAAACCATCCCTTGAGTCAACTAATCACAAAGCCATCCCTTGATTCAACTAATCACAAGGCCATCCCTTGAAACAACTAATCAGAGCCATCCCTTGAAACAACTAATCACAAAGCCATCCCTTGAGTCAACTAATCACAAAGTCATCCCTTCAGTTCAACTTATCACACAGCCATCCCCTGATTCAATTAATCACAAAGCCATCCCCTGAGTCAACTAATCACAGAACCATCCCTTCAGTCAACTAATCACAGAGCCATCCCCTGATTCAACTAATCACAGAGCCATCCCCTGATTCAATTAATCATAGAGCCATCCCTGATTCAATTAATCACAAAGCCATCCCCTGATTCAACTAATCACATAGTCATCTCTTGATTCAACTAATCACATAGTCATCTCTTGAGTCAACTAATCACAGAACCATCCCTTCAGTCAACTAATTACAAAGCCATCCCTTGAGTCAACTAATCACAGAGCCATCCCCTGATTCAATTAATCACAAAGCCATCCCCTGAGTCAACTAATCACAGAGCCATCCCCTGATTCAACTAATCACACAGCCATTCCTTGATTCAACTAATCACAAAGCCATTCCTTGAGTCAACAAATCAAAAAGCCATCTCTTGAGTCAACTAATCACTAAGCCATTCCTTGAGTCAACTAATCACACTCGGTACATGTAAGCCTTTAAATAGCATTGATCATACAGTATAGTAAATAAAGTAACATGTAACATTTAGATAATTATATTTTATTTCTAAACGTTCTTAGAAGCGATTTTCTTTTACATGTATTTAGACGAACAACCATTTGCAATTGAATGTATATATATACATGTATGTTTAAAAAAATTGTTTAATTGCTATGTAATTCAAAACATACCAGTGCTCTTAACCTTCAAAAAGAAGAGAAAAGAAAATCAAAGTATTTTTGCTAGGGTATTTCTAAACACTTCTTGAGTTTTTACAACCTTTACAACAATCATTGGAATAAAAGAAATAAACAAATGGAATGTTCGAAAACTGAAAGTATGCTATAGTACTTCGAATGTCTGAAAAAATGATAATTAATCTTGATTCTGGATCTTTGTATACTCTCTCCAAAATAATTATAACAGCCGTTAAAGTAAAAAACATTAAATACGCTATAACATTAACAAGGAGAATACGTGACATTTTAATCAGGACTTTGGACTTGACTCTAGAAGACCTAAGCACTCTTAACTTAATAAAATGAAAAATAATCATTAAGACCACTATAATCAAAATTGTGATAAATGCAAACTCAAGTACAATTGGTCTAAATGTTCCTGTATTTTCATCATAAAAGAATTTTGTCGCAATGTAGTAAAGGAACATCCCAGTAAAACCAGAAAAGATCCAGATGGTTACAGAGCAGCATAAAACAAGGCCCACAGTCATATGATTTCTTACATTAATAGGATCAAAAGTATACCCAAATCTAAGAACGGTTATAAATAAAATATGGACCAAAAGGCAGCAATAGACAGTGCGTTTTACAATGTTATAAACATGAAATATTGAAGACAGGCAAAAAACACAGAAGAAATTGTTACGAGTTCTAGCGAACCAGTATGCTTCAAAGTTTGTAAAGAATCGTATGTAGTGGAAAGTTAGACAGAACACATCAGTGAGAGCCAGACAAGCGATGGCGGTATAGGTTGGTGTGTGAAGACTCTTCTTCGTTCTTATCCTCACTATTGTTATCACGTTTCCTATCCAACCAAAACCTCCTATGACCAGAGAAATTACAGCGAGTGTCAAAGAGAATGTTCCTTGGTAGTCATCCAAGAAGAAATATTGCAAGTTTAAAAATTCGATGGACGATGCATTTTTTCTTGGGGTGAAATCCATGAAAGCTGTAGTAGAATGATTCCAGCTCTTGTTTTCTGTCTCATTCTTCATGACGTCGTGCTAACCCGTGTCTCAAGTAAAAGATTCTGAAAGCACCTCCTTCTTAAAGAGTACTTATATGACAACATAGACAAACTCAACTGATTGGTAAGGCAACGGAAATCAATAGCCAAAGCATTATCATTGAAGGTGTAACAAAAGTATAGATCTGGTAAACTATCACAAAGACACTGTGGTTAAAAATATTTCAATAAAGACATTAATTATGAACAAACTTTGAATTTTCTTATAAAGGACAGGTACCATTTATGACGGTATGTTATCGAAGACCAAATTGTGTCTTTGCAACTTGTCGTTATCTATAGATCATGGCAATGTTTACTACATTTGTTGTAATTGACTTCTATCTTTTTAAATTTTAATTTATAGTGTTTCAGTTCTTCCTTTCCTTGAGATTTGATGAGGAAAGTTTCACTCGGAGCTCCTCGGATGGCTCGTACCTCGCACACTAACCTCGGACGCCAAAGGTGTTCTATCATCTTGCTGATTCAGTCATGTGATCTTATTTGAATTTCATTTAAATGTTATACTTTTGAAATCCGAATTACTTTAATTTGTGGCACGCCCAACACTATGTTCCACAAATAATATATGGTTGTAATTAAAAGCAATATACAATGAATAATTAGACAAATGAGGAAACTATTTTTGAAGAGCTTTATGCAGAGCGAAATATGAAATGAGTGAAAAGGCAGTTTCCGGTGGAGAAATGTATCGATCTGATGTGCATTCCTCCACCTATCACATCCGAGCTTTGAATGGAGAGTAGCGGAGTCAGCCGAAGATTGCCGATTGGGAAAGTTTGTCATATGTCGTAAAATGGTCCGAGGGCATGGCGAACAGCTGGGAATCATGCAAGTAATCATACTCAAAAGTCATTGGAAACAAAACCTATATAAAAACCTATGTAAAAACTTACATAAACACCTATATAAAATCCCTTGCAAATAATTATTATATTGAGGAAAGCTGAAACTAGACATGAAATATGTGGACCACTTATGGACGACTTTTTATCAAATAACAATAATACATGCATAACTATAATAAATACCTATATCACATTCATACGGAGTTTATGTCTATCTAGATATGGTGGCATATTTCTGCCCCCTATATGCAAGATAAATTATGTCAACATGCTAGAAAATTATGTCTATATGCAAGATAATTATGTTGACATGTAAGTTACAAATCTTCTGAGAGAATCTGATTTCAATATGGAATGAAATGACTAACGTAAGCCCGTATCTGACATTGTAGATGCACGATGCAACATAATTATGACAACATGCGATTTACTTATGTTAACATGCGAAATATTTATGCAGACATGCAAGATTTTTATGTCAACATGCGATTTAATTATGTAGACATGCAACTTAATTATTGTGAGCATGCAAGTTAATTATGTTAACATGCGAGATAATTATGTAGACATGCAAGATATTTATGTTCACATGCCAGATAATTATGTTGACATGCAACTTATTTATGTCAACATGCCAATTAGTTATGTCAACATGCGAGTTATATTTTTACCTACAAGATATCTATGTCAACATGCAAGATAATCAGTTGCATATCATCTTACATATCTTGCATGTTAACATAACTATCTTGCATGTTGACATAAATAAGTTGCATGTCTACATAATTATCTTGTATGTTAACATAAATAAGTCGCATATTGACATAATTATCTTGCATGTTGAGTTGTTGACATAAGTAAGTCCCATGTCTACATAATTATCTAGCATGTTGACATAAATAAGTGGCATGTCTACATAATTATCTGGCATCTGGCATCTACAATGTCAGATACAGGCGTTAGTAAGTAAAATTGCCAATATCATAATTATATTTTCTTATAAGATTGGTAACTTGCATGTCAACATAATTAACTTGCATGTTGACATAAATATGTTGCATGTCTACATAATTATGTTGCAGGTTAACATTATTTATCTTGCATGTAGGGGGCAGAAATATGCCTCCATCTATCGTCTTATTCAGTACACAATAAAATGCTCTATGGACGAACAAATTCTAAAACAAGGTAAGCTATTGCAAAAAAAAAAATGTTGATAATACATGTACAAAGATACCAATAGTTTTATTTTAAGTCAAAATTTTGCAAATTCTATGGTCGATACAATTATCTTCCAGCAAATACAACCTTTGTCTTTAGAACGAGTGTAAAAATTCACTAAAGCAGTCCCTGACAGAAGCATGTGATCTTTTTACAAACTACTTATTTCTGAGGGGCACAAAGTGCTCTTGGATAAAAGGAATTGAAATCTATATGCAAAATAATTTTTAAAAAATATTTTATTAAGAAAATAAAAAAAAATTTTAAAAAACAAAATGTGATCGATCTAAAAAAAAAACAAACAATAGAAATCAATGAAAAGGGGATTATACCATATGCACACAGACCCTTGGAATTCGCAGAGTTGGTGAATGTTGTATAAGGGTATTAAAAAGTCGCTAGCATGGTTAGTTTTGGTGTTACTGGCTTTAACTTTTCGCGATTTTAAGGACAGATGATGCAAACTTTTGTTAAAAATCTTGAAAATAACAACTTAAGTAGTGTTCAGTTTAAAATAAATAACGTTTTAAATCCACAAAGATTTTCATTTTTATTCAAAGTTTCACACTAATGGAATTTAAAGTGACAAAATAATGTATAGATGATTAATAAGGATGGATGAAGAAAGACAGAGTTTTGAACATCGTAAGAAGTTTACAATTTCTTAACAATTTAAAAAGTTTATTCGCTTCATTTACAACCAAAATATGTTCAAAAATATATACATGTACCAATCCAGGCATTTTTTCTAAATGTTCTTTGGAGTTTTTAGGAATCGACATTTTATTTACACCAGTTCTAGAATATGTTATAGAACAGTACGTCTGAAGTTTCTCCTTAACAGCAGTTGGTATTTTTGTAAGAAGTGAGGATAGAGGCTTAGTAAAGCATTTGTTTGTCCTTGTATTGTACATTTTTGTTAAGGTTTTTAAGGAAGTTTAGGAATCCAACATAGGTAAATCAAATTCACTAGGTTGACTAAAATGTTGAAAGTTTTATATTCTGAGGTATAAAATGTGAAATTATTTTGAATGAAAATTTCATCTTTGGAAATAGAATTTGAACTATGAGTACATGTATAATGTTAGTTGGATTTCTGGGAGAACACGTAGTTTAGAAAACGTAATTGTTTGTGTCTTCACTTTTTAATAAGCATGATGTCCATGCAAAATAATGAAAGAAACATTAATTTTGATTATGTTCAAGATATTTTTCATAAATTCATATATTTAGTTGTTTTCTGATAATACGAGTATGTTTATATTATATATATTTTCACACAATTATTTTAAAAACAAGAGAAGTTTCACTTAATCAAATGCATGCGATTCGAACTGGCTAGGCATGAAACATTGTCTTTTGATGAAACAAAATCACACACTGTAATAAAAGTATTCAATATACGAGAAAATAAGTATACTTGAAGGGACTCGCGTAGCTTTAAGATAATAACTGCTGGTGATTATATTAATAAAACTGGCAAAAACAAAAATAATTCATACTGAAAAGGGTAATTAGCTTTTGTTAATTTACAAGAAGTTGGACAAGTGCTGCGGGGCTCTTGGAAGAAGTGTGGTCATTATGTTTCCAGGACACGCCCTCAACTGAATTCAAAAAACACCCATACACATAGTTATTTGCAAGCTGATACTTTTTGGATGCGACAATAACATATTTTATATTACATATTTGCGTGTGAAACAAGGAGTCTATGATTATTATGGCTTTTTTAATTTCCTATTTGCAATACAAAAGCACTGGTCAGGGACAGATTATTTATTTCCTTGTGCAGTTGAGGACAGATTATTTATTTCCAGCACTTTCGACGATTGATTATTTTTTCCCCAAAAAACTATCAGCCCTCCCCTTCAGAATCAAATGATCGTCCCCTTAATAATCATACAAACGGTTGACTGCGATATGTGCAGGAATAGAGAAAATATTTTGATTTTTTTCCATTATTATTCCAAGAAGTGTGGTATATCAGGGGCGCCTCATCAAACCCCACATTTGGGAAGAACACTCGGCCTAGCTTCATCTTCACAATATTAAGGTTTTGTGTTTAATATCGTTCCTCTTCAGATACCATTGACAAAATCGCTATTTAACAGTTTGCCTCTTGGTGTCATATTTCCCAAGGTTAATTGAGTTGTTGTGTGTTGGGCAATCTCTCACCAGAATTCTCACTAAAGGGTGCGCTCCGCAAGTTTCACACGAGAGGTATATATACCAGCGCATCAACGATAGTTGAAAACGTGGGATAATTTGCATAGCGTGCGAAACCCATTGTGCATAAATTATCCCTCGTTTCAAACTGTCGTTGATGCCCTTGGCATACCCAACAAACTAGATAGCCATTCCTTATATTTACATTTATATGTGAAATAATATTGTAATTATGAAAAAAATCTGGTTAAAAGATTTAAATACACTTACCCTTCAAAGTTCATTCCAATAGTCCCGCTTGCTGACGTCAGGCACAAAGACGGCTGTACGAAATCGACATGCATATAACATGTATAAATCTCCTCTTATCTTATCTGTTAATATTTCCATTTGTGTTCCCTGTGATGACTCTTTGAAAGTTAGGTCTGTTAATTTTTTTTATCATTCTTTTCGCCAAGCGAAAAGTCAGGAGCCATGAAGGCGTAATATGCATAATGATCTCGTACGTCTAGCTGTATTTGTGTTTGACGTCAGTGGGCGAAGGCGGTACTTGTGGATATGGGGCTTATTGGACATTTTTTTCACAAATTATATTTATTACACTTATTCATCATGTGTACAATATGAAAAAATCCTCAAAACCCCAAGATACGTCCTCAAAAAAAATACCCCACTATACATTATATATATCTTATAATGTATAGTGGGGTATTTTTTTTGAGGAGCGATTATCTTGGGGTTTTGAGGATTTTTTCATATTGTTCACATGATGAATAAGAGTAATAAATATAATTTGTGAAAAAAATGTCCAATAAGCCCCGGGGTTGAATATCGGGGGGGGGGGGGGGGTCCTGTCCACAAGTACCTGTGGACATGACATACCTCCGTGATTTAAGTCTATTAGACAACATTTTTTAAAACCTAAATTTACAATTTTATTTCACAATGAAATGGAAATATATGGAATCAGACAGTCTAATTCGTTGGGTATATTCCATGGACATCAACGACAGTCAGTTGGAAACGTGTGATAATTTATGCAAATTATCCTAAGTTTTCAGCTCTCGTTGATGCCCTGGCATATCCAACAAACAGGAGAGTGGTTCCTTAAATACAATTATTATATATTAAGTTTTGTCATG
Source organism: Saccostrea cuccullata (assembly GCF_032062105.1). Lineage (NCBI taxonomy): Eukaryota > Metazoa > Mollusca > Bivalvia > Ostreida > Ostreidae > Saccostrea > Saccostrea cuccullata. The sequence continues at coordinate 1,071,513 of NW_026934212.1, read as the reverse complement.
TCCCTTTCCCCATTGAAAGAACACTCTTTATTTATATTTTTTACAATTGTTTTCTAGGCGTTGTTGTACCTTAGCGCTTAAATTCTTTCTTGTAACTGGAACATTCTTCACTTTTCTAAATAAAAATGCATTTTGTTTAATGCATTATTTCTTGAGAATTTAAATAAATGTGTAAACAGAATTAAGAAAAAAAAATGACAAATTGTATAAAATTATAATAGAATCAAAGAACCTGATGAAGCATCTCTTTAGGCCTTGTAACACAGAAAAGCAATTCAGTTGTTAGAAATTGGATTAAGTAAATCATTTAATTTTTAAAATCTATATTTGTTTTTTTCATTTTCTTAGTTGATTTTTAATTATGATTCTGTATGTGTGAGCCACAGGCATTTGTATTTACCGTGTGAGCCCCATTTACCACTTTTCGTGAACAAAGTGTGATTATTTTTGGAAATGACGTGTACATTTTCTGTGTAGTGTTGACTTCCGCCAACTCTCACCGTCACCGGTTTTAGGAAAGTACACTCACTACACTGTACAATACAATGACATTTCGGATGTAAAGACTTTTCCTTGAATTTTACTACACTCACATTCTAAACAGAGCCAAACTGTTGATTAACAAAGATGAGGACAAGATCTCGTTATTATCCTCCCCCATGTAAAAGAAGCCTTAAGAAATCAACCATGCAGCTAATTCAAGAAGAAGCTCATAAACTCCACAAAACGGGTAAACAGTTTGAACATGTGAGCAAACTACTCGACGCCTTGGAGAAACGCTACAACTCAGCAAAGAAGAATAAATTCAAATCGTTTCGCTACAGCCTAAGATTACGTCTAGCAGTAGCCGAGGGTGTTCGAAACATTTACCTGGAGTATGCTCGATTAAAACTGGAGGAAATGGCAAGACTAGAGAGAATACTTCATCAGAACGACAGGAATTCATTAGTTGACGAATTAATTGATTTGGAATCATGGAGTGACACTGATGACATGTTTGACTGACTGAAATTGCAAACAAAGTGAAAAATACTGTTCACAAGGTTTTTCAGGGGTTCTCAGGACTTGGATATTGTGTTATATTCTTTCAGACTCCATTTTTGTGTGGATGAAATTATAAAATAGCCTTAAAAGTATCATTAAAATGAAATTAAACTGATATGATTCTATTATTTGCCAAAAAAAAGTATACTGTTGCATACAAGCAAATTAATAAAAGAAATATTTCCTGGGTAAACAGTAGTCCAATCCACACTTTGCAATAGTTATGTCCCTTTGCAGGGACAACCAAAAGATCAAACAGTTTTTCTTTTCGTTATATGGGTAGCCCCATGTTGGGGCAATCATTATACAAGATGCACATAATTTTTCAAGTCAGATGACAAACTTACAAACCAGAAAAGTATAAAGGCTACTGTGAGGATTTAATGGGTTTTTCCCCAATGATGGCGGCCAAGGGACATAATTTTTGAAAAGTGTGGATTCAACTAGTCACCTAGTTTCCAATGCTAAAGTAAGAGGTTTGTCTGTGGTTGTCAAAAATAAAAAAAAAAATGCTCATTTCCCTTTTTAAAATCACCTATTTTGTTTTATACGCCTTTGATTTCTCTCTCTTGATTATGTTTTCATCTGTGCTCAAACAGCTTTATCAATGAGAATTTTATAAGGGCCACACAAGAATTCAGCAACTTAATTATATTGACAAGAGCAGAAAAGAGCATCCAGTTTTCAAAATAGCTTAATCTTGAAAAATCTAAATGCTTTTGTAGAATTGTAAGTTATGTAAATGCTGGGCTGGATAAATGAATATAAAGCTAGAATATCAAGAATATGAAATAATGTGGAACGGAATTGATCATTGTTTGCAAAATAACCGTGAAAGAAATTAAAGTAGTGGAGTATTGGAGATACTTCATTTTTGTTAGTATTACCTATTACCAAGAGGGTAAAAGAAATGGTGGGTAGGATATTTAAAAAATGCAACTGAATATTTGTATATAAAACAATGAGACAAAACTGGATGCAATCCTAAATTTTAAATTATCCAAAATTCTTTATGAGAGGATGTCCAATGGTTTAAAAAAAAAGACAGTACTGGAAAACCTTCATGTTTAATATTTTATTTCTTAACATATGGATTTACTATTGCATAAAACATTCTTTATAAAAGCCAAGTTGTGTTGTCCAATGTCTAGTAATGTATCATTTCATGCTACACTTGGTCCTGACACACTGGTGCATTCATTGTCAGCCTTAATACAGTTTTCTTCAAATAAATAACAAACTCCCAGCTGAGTTTATCACTTGCCACCGAATGTATTTAGTCTTCATCACAATCAGAAGGAGCAAACTGACAGTCAAATTCCTCTTTAGAAATCTGAATAAAACAAGACAATTTTGATCAATACAGTACGACTGATATATAATACAGTACTGATAATATGTAAAAAATTTTCTTTATTACATATCAATACATGTAGGTATATTGAAGAATCAAAAACATTTTTGAAGTGAAGTGGACAAAAATTCATTGGCAAGAAAAATCATTAAGGACTAGTAAAACTTGTATTCTTGGGAGTCATCATGGCTTCCTCAGTTTTTAATCCCTGATACATATTGATTAAGGACATCCCCTCGCCTCTCCCTGTATTTCTCTACATAACATGAGAAAATGAAGATGGCCATCTAAAAAATTCCTACCTTTCCTTTCTTCAATTTCTTCATCAGCTTAACATCATCCTGAAAATCTTCTTCCTCCTCCTCCTCATCCTCCATGTCTTCAGCCTTCCTCTTCCTCGACTTCTCCTTCTGTTCTCTCCTCTTCTTCTTGCGATCCTTCCTCTCCTTCTGTTTGGACCAAGCCTGGGATCTGGGAGGGCGTCGGAACTTTGACGGCTTTGATTCTTCTGACTGAAGCTTCAACTGTCTTTGTTTCTCCCTGTTTTTATCTCTATCACAAAATTAAAATGGAGTCCCATTAGTATAGCATTAATTATATCACGGATATGTCAATATCATATTAATTATTTCATGAAAAAAATATTGTAAATTTGGTCTGATCTTTATAAGCACTGAAAAATTTCTGGACAACTTAAGATATAGCAAATATATTTTACATAAAGGTATTCTTTCATTTTATTTATTAAGAAATGGTTTTATAAATTGAGTTTCCATTGCAATATAAGCATTCTATCATAATAAATCATCAACAGAATAATAAGACTCCTCTGTAGTAATAAACAACTTTTAAAAAATACAATAAAAAAAAAAAACATAAAAAATAAAAAATTGCTTGATTATTGATCATACTTGTAAGCAATACAGTTGAAATCTGCTTCCACTGGTATAAAGTTTGATACATCTTTTCCTTTCAACTCTGGCATCTTAGGAATGCGTAGAAGTCCATATCCAGTGGCCAGTTTACCAAAATCTAAGTCTTTGATTCTAAAGATCAAGCTACATTCATGTTTAGCATAGAACTGTATAAATGATACATATGCCCTCGCTCCCTTTTCCATCAGAGCTCGGTCTTTAAGAGCAAATTTTTGAATTTTGGGCAAATAATTATTCACACTTTCACATGGCTCCAGTCTTTCTAGAAGAACTTTCTGATTGATTTTCAAGAAGTTAATGTATGTATCCTCTGCAGGAAGAAGGAACACCAAAGCATTTCCTGTGTTTCCAATTCTGGCTGTCCGGCCACATCTGTGAACAAAAAAGTTGGCAGATTTTGGGGGATTGTACTGTATGACCCAATTCACTTCCGGAATATCAACACCTCTAGCCATTACATCACTGCAAACCAATATTCCACTTTCTAAGTTTCTGAATTTTGCAAACACTTTGTTTCTCTTATTCTTCATTTTTCCATGGAGACACAAAACCTGCATAAAAAGTAGAGTTACTGGTGTTAAAAAAGCAAAGGAATAATTTGAAGTAACTTGTATTTCATGTAACTGTAATGATTTCGGAATTCTTAGGTTCGACCATGTAGGATTCCTAATTAGTCTCTCTTCATGTTACGTGACATTAATTGTGTATAAATACCGAGACTCCGCAGTGATCAGGGGGAGTTTGTCGGATGCAGCCAAGGTTAGAAGATGAGTATCATGAATAAGGTATTCGCGTATTATATTCCTCGCCTGTTTTACAGCTAGAGAGTGAATTTGGAAGGCCAACTCAGATAAGACCTGCTACGAACTTGGTTGACCTCCAACATAGAGGCTAGCCATAGTTTGTTGTGTCTCGTCTGCATTGGCTGACCAGTCCGTCCAGGCTGCTATACTCATTGTAAGTCCTGAACAAGGCATTCTACAATGAGTGTAGTGGTTGAAAGGCTATATATATACTGTTCGTCCTGAATAAGGCATCCTACAGTATATGCGGTAGTCTGAGGGCGACTGGGCATCTTATCTGAATGTTAGGTTAGGACTCCCCATTTGATTTTGTTGCTTGCCTCCGATTTTTAAAGTGATTTACTGTTGATTTTTATTTACCTAGATAAGGATATGACATATTTGTATATTTCAGCAGTCCACAAAGATTATACCAAATATTTCCAATAATTTAATTTTGAACACCCCAAACCCTGGAAATGATCAGATACGATCCCTTTGAGTTATTGTAAATACGTTACATAACCATCACATAAGTAGAATTTCTGAATTATTGTTTTTATCAAATAATGAAGGGAAAGAATCTTACCTGTGTGTTTTTTAACAAAGTCTGTAACACTTTAGAAAAATAATCCACTCCTGCACATGTACTGAAGAAAATCATTATTTTTTCATTTTTCCTCGCTTGAACAAAATTCATCATCTGATTGAATTTCTGATCACTTTCTACAGTCATATAAAAATTCTTTAATGTTGAGGGTGTTCTCTGGTCAATTTTATCACTGGCTTTTTTCTTTTCCTTCACATTAATACGTACTGGGTTTCTGAGGCCTGCTCTGATAAGGTTTTCTAACTCGTCAGTTTGGGTTGCTGAAAATAAACCTGTCCTTCGTTGCTTGGGTAAGTAACTTAATATGGTGTTGATGCTGGCCTCGAATCCCAAATCCAGAAGCTGGTCTGCTTCATCTAAAACCAAGACTTCCAAACATCTCACACTCGCAGTCAAATTTAATCCATGTTGTGGTTTCTCTAACATGGCTTCAAACTTCCCTGGTGTAGCAATGATGATATTTCCTAGTGAAAAAATTTGAATATTTAACAATTATTTAAATCATGATATGAGTAAGGAAAAAAAAAACCCACAAGGTCAGTTCATTACAGCTTTAACTTATCTAAACATGTTAGCTTTCTTATCATTGTATAAAATGCTAATGAGCATGGAAGCATGTGAAGTTTGTCAGAGGAAATGAACAATCCAAGACTTGATATTTTCACTAAAGTCAAGTAAAACCATTGTAAATGCAGTTCTTTCTTATAAATAAGGACAATAGGAAACCAGGGACCTATATCCTAACGGGATAGGCAACTACCACAAATCTCCTGATATCTAGTAAGTCAAGGGATTTTGTAAGTCAACTTTAATTAATTATATCTCTAATGCTATCGCATATTTTTTGATCAAAACCTTTAATTATCTGTCAAAAAATCATTCAAGATTTGTTTTTAGCAGGGACTATACTCCTTATCTTAGTAATAATTTTGTTTTATTCAAAATCAGCACATGCCCATGATCGGCCGTATTTCCGAGAAATCACAGATTTTGGTCTTTGTTGTCTTAATATTTGAATTATATTATTATTATCCTTTAAATTTTATAAAAAATCAATTCCAATATTTTTTTGGATATGAACATAAAAGAAATAAAACATGTCATATAGCTATAATATTTCATGTCTTTTGATGCACAACTCAAGTGGAATTTTACAAAAGAACATATTTTAAACATATTTTTCACTTTTTTTCACTTCTGGAAATTCCTGCAATTTTCACGCTAAAAAAAAACTTTAGGGTCGGGAGCAAAAAAATAGGGTAGAAAAACTTTTTTATTTTTGGCCTAATCACAAAGTGTTGTGAAAAACTTGTAGTGTTGTGCATGATGTTTTGGGTAAATAAACATGGCGATGAAGGAGTTGCCTATCCCGTTAGTATATACATGTAGGTCCCTGAGGAAACATATAATTTGATGCATTTCATTCACTGCTCTAACTCTGTATTATTACTCACCACCATTAGCCTTAAACTTCTCAGCATCCTTGATGGGATTTTCACCTCCAATGAGAAGTAACGAAGTCAGATCAGAAATATGTTTCAGGAAATGTGACAAAACTTCATTTATCTGTATAGCAAGTTCTCTTGTGGGGGTAATAATGATGGCCCCTACTTCTTTTTTGGACCAGTCGCCTCGTTTCTTCAGAATCTCCAGAATTGGTACTAAAAAAGCCAGAGTTTTACCACTTCCAGTCACTGCCTCGGCTGCCACATCCTTGTTGCTTAAAAATAATGGAATACATGCTGCTTGTACAGGTGTTGGATTTATGAATCCACCATCTCGAAGTGAATGACGGATAAAATCACTTAAAGATACAGGTAAATCATTCCACGTGCTCTCTGTCATTTTTGATGCATTTCAAACAGGATAAGGCTCTAGCCCACTAAATCTAAAACCCAAAATGAAAAAGAAAGTTCTGAAATTAAAAAAATGATTGGTATTTTTAAAATATACTTATGATGAATTAAAACATACTTTCTAAAATTTAGTTGGTTATATGTAAGTGACAATTTTAGATGAGTAAATATTTTTAAAAATTCTTTTCAAATTTAATGATCTTTTCCGGAATTTACATTGCCCTTTCCAACTTTTAGGATATAGACTATTATTACCTCCTCAAACAGAAGATTTCCGCGTTGTTCGAAGATGCGTTTTCAGTTTACAAATACACAATACCTTTGTTGATATTGCACGAGTATTTTCATGTAAATTTTGATATCGTATATCTTTTCTGTTAATTTAATGACTTTATCGATCTTTGATATATTTTGTTTTCAAACTGCGATAAGCACGTGTAATTTGTAACTGCTATATCAACTTTTTCAGTTTTTGTAGCCTTTTGTTTTTATTTTTTAAAGATAATTACGTGGTGTAACAACACAATGACTGACAAGATGGAAACAACACCAAATCCAACAGTTAATGAAGAAATGCCTCCACCTCAGACCAAGGAGGTTTTAAGAAATGATAAAGGTACATTTTTTGAAAAGCTTGTGTAAACCAGGGAGGAATGCAGCAGACCAGACCCTGGGGCCCCTCAATCTCCGGGTGCTATACCAGCTGAGCTATCATGTCTAATCTGACCGTCACATTACTTCTAATGTCATAATTGTTTGGATACACTGGTCATGCACCTTGTGTGTATTCCGGAGGAGTGGATAAAACAATCAGGTCCAGCACAATACCCTGATAAGGCTATATTATAGTATATAGCTTGATAATGCTATATAGCTTTAACAAGGTATTACAAATACCTTGATCAAGGTATTTAATGTAATTAAAATTCAAAAAAATTCTTGAAAAATTAAATACTGAAAGTCGAATTCTCAGTTGTTGTCCATAAATTCACCCATGCATGTAAAGTACTCAAACACAAAAAAATAAGTATAAAAGCATGTTGTGTGACCCACTGAGGAGACGTTATTTTGTGCTGTCTTTTTGATACTAGAGTGCTTTTCATGAAGGAGTGGACACACTGACAAAAACTCAGAACTCGACTCTCAGTATTTAATTTCTAAGAATTTTTTTGAATTTATATTACATAGAATACCTTGATCAAGGTATTTGTAATACCTTGATAAAGCTATATAGCTTTATCAAGCTATTTACCTTAATCTGGGTATTGTGCTGGACCTGACAATTGCTTTACATTATGCTGAATTTTTACCAGTCAATTATCTTGACCAGAATTGACCTTTTTTGAAATTTCATTCAATAATACTTGTAAATGTATGGTCACATATCAGAGCTTTGTTTAGCCCAATGACTTATATGATTCTGAGTATAAAGTCTCGCAAGATCCAATTTGTTGAGGAATTTTACATGCTATGTTTACACTTTTGAAAATTAGAATGCTGCTATTCTTATATGTTGGTCTCAAACACTTATAGTGCTCACAGTTACAAACTGAAAAAAAATAATTTAAAAAGTAAATATCTTACCTTTTTCAGCTGTAGTGGAGATTCTGGATTCTGATTCTGAAAGTGATGACCCCGTGTATAAATTTAGTTTTGACATTGAGGATCTGATAACATCCACATTGAATGAGTTTGGGGATCCAGAGAGAAATGAGGATTCACCAAAAATGACACAAACTCTTAATGACCTCAGTGGACAGATAAGAGGAATTGAAAGTAAGTCTTTTTTTCATTAATTCTCAGATTTTATCACTTGAATGGAAATCATGCTGAAAATGTGTTAAAATTGTGGAGCTTTGTCAGTTGCAAGTAAAATTGTTAAAATCTTATTTGAAGGAAAACAGAAAGAAATTGAGAAGATTTTTAGTAATTGTGAAGAAAGATTGAGAATTTATCAGCAAGAGCTGGAGGAAGCAGATAAAGAAGAAATGTAAGATATTAAACTTTTTCATATTTGAAGAGAGAGAGAGATTCATGTTAAATTTTATAAGATTTTAATTACCAGTTAAAAGTTAATAACTTTTTTATATGCTCTGCAGAGTACTGTAGATCACTATATTTTCACGACTTAGCTATGTGGTATTTATAAGCGAGACAAAATTTTCGTGAGTTGTTTTTTTTTTGTTTTATATAAATATTAATAATACAAATATAAGCAAGAATAAAATTTTAGCAAGCAGACAGACTTGCCTAATTATGCGAAAATAAAGTTCTCGCGAAAAAAAGTGATTTACAGTATTACAAACTCTTTGTGATCACTTTTTCTGTTTTCTTTTCCTTAACAATCTGTCAGTCATTTGTCAAGGTAAAGACAAAAATATAAAAAAAAATGTCTTCATTGAACCAAGACATGTTTAGTAAAAATAATATTATTGAGAGTTATGAAAATAGTTTCAAATTTTTTTTATTGAATGTATATAATGATAAAAATGGAACAGTATATGACCATGTGAGCCAGAAAAAAATTCTTTGAACACAGCATGAAATTGTTGAACTAGCTAAATTGCATATTGAAAACATTAATAATTTTCTTGCTTCTCAGAAGTGACGAAGAATCAAGCATGAGGTAATAAGAAATCTGTTCTCTATTACCCATTTAGGAATGCAAATTAACTATTTTAATTTCAATTAACATTTAAATACACATTACATGCACTCTGTTTTGGAATTGAAGGAATTTGATGATTCATTATCTTTATTCCAATTTTATAGTTAGTAATTGCAAATGAACAAGAAAATTTGATTGCCACAAAACAGTAGTGGGATAAGGGATCTATAATTCAAGATACACATTTCAATGAAATGATAATTGAAAAGTAAAAACTTCATTCAATCAAATACCCAACAAAACCATTTCTAATGATAAGATGGTGGATTGGGAAGACATACAGTGTAATGTTTTTATCCCTCTTTTGCTGCTATACTGTATGACATCTATAAATGTTTTGTAAGGGTTATTGAACTTATTCTACACACGTATATTGAATTCTTTTTCCTCTATCTACATGTATTTTTTGTTTTACTTGGCATGGATTTGTTGGCATGTTTACGAGCTCAGCAGATAGAGCTTAACTAATCCAAAATGTATCAATGTAAAAAAAAAAAAGACATTTACAAACTACGTGTAATTTATAAAAAAATTATTCGTACATTTATTTTACTTTAATAAATATAAATCAGACAAGCTGAAATTATTAAATAAAATGAAGCAAAACCTTTTCTTCTATAATTTTACAGGTTGAAAGAAGTAGCAGCAGAAATGGAGGCAAAAGAGGCAGCGGAAGCCAATGCCAAGAATGAAGAAACGGACTCAGATGACGACGTCCAAATCATTGCTTCTTCTTTTGATCCTGAGGTCTCAGCCAAAAATCAAAGGTATTTATATTCATGTACATGTACCTATATATAAATGCAGGTAAAGTTGAAGCTTGGTTTATCAAAAATTGAGATCTGGAACAATATTGATATTTAAAAGAAATCTCAACCACTTTTTTCTTTATGTATTTTAACTTCAGTATCTAGAATCCATAGATATCTCGGATAAACTTTATTGTGACCCCAAGGAATTACTGTATGTAGAAGCAGTAATTGTATGTAGACTCTTAATTGATTGTAAAATTAATGCTTTTGTTTTAGTCGACTCCAAGTTCTGAAGATTCCACCCCAGCAGAAAAGTACCTCCCCTAGCTTGGCTAATCTGAGACAGGCTCTAACGGGAGCCATCAATGACTCGATCAATCAGCAACAACAGGGCACCACCCAACAGGTACCACCCAGGTTAACTAAGAACAGGGGACCCTGTAATTTTATCTTTAGGGCACCACACAACAGGTAGGACCCTGGTTAACTAAGAACAGGGGGCCCTGTAATTTTAGTTCTAGAGCACCACTAAATAGGTAACATCCAATTATGCCCTAGAAGATAAATATAACACAGTTCACTCTGTAGTTTTATTACCAGTCCTATATAGTTGATTTCTGGAAAACACACATATATATATGTATATTAAGTAGATGTGTTATAGTTGAATTTTAAGGTGAAAATTCAGTTATACTGCTAAAAAACTTTCAATCGCACTTTTGCAGACTTTCTTTTAATTTTTTTTTTCAGCTTTCATCAGCTAAGAGCTCCACAGTACTATCAAGTGCCCAGACTAAGACGGCATATCTTCAGATGGCCATGTAAGTTAACTTGGCTTGTGAGGTTATAAGTCACACTATACATTGTCAAGCAGGGATAACTACATGAAATCTCTTATGTGATTAGATACTGTATTCAGGGTTATTTTTGCCCCATGTTATTTTCACCCTTTCACACTTGTTAACAATTTTCCCCTGTTTTAAGTTCACCTAGTCATAGTTTTGTTTAAGAAATTATACTGTATTCTTTGAATTCATCCCATTTTAAATTCACCCAAATGAAGGTAGGGTGAAAGGGGTGAAAATAAAATGGGGGTGAAAAATTCCTGTATACAGTATGTGCGTCTTTAGATATTTTTTTTGTCACTTGAAATTTCATTATTTTTTTTTCACAACAGGAACATCAAAGAGGGAAGCAAGGTGCTTGGGAAGAAATACAATGATATTTGGTACAAGGGTACTGTAGTGGATATGACTGTGGCCAGGGATTTAGCTTATGTAACTATTACTCCATCATTTTACATTGTTTTATGGCTTTATTATTGAAATACTTCATACTTATTAAATTTATCATGTCACTCATCTGTATAAAATATGTATGTACAGATATTTTTGGTGTAAAAGGCAGTGATGTTATATGAATGGATTAAAAGTTCTTTTTACTACTGTATTTTTATTGCATTTTGTAAAGATTGGCTAATTCTACTCTAGGCCTAGGCTTTCACTTATTTTTAACAGACTGAAAAATTAAAATTAGTAAAATTAATATACAGAAAATTGAAAGAAAACTAGTATTTCATATAAGACCCCCCCCCTCCTTCCTGTGAACATGTTTTAAAAAACAAGGCATTATTGGCAAATATACAGTACATGTACTATCCAGTAAATTCTAAATGACATTGTGTTTGTAGAATACTTATACAGTAAAGTTTGATGGCAAGGGAAGAAAATCCCTGCCAGCTCTGAATATTGCCTTCAAGGAATCCTTGAGTAAACCGGTGTCTGTTGGAACCAGGGTGGTCGGTAAGAGTCGTATTTTTGTCCACATTGGTAAAAATAATACAAGAATCATGCATTTTGAGTTGTTTGATATTAAGATGTTCAATTGTTTACAAATATCTATTCCCAGCCCTCTACAAAGATGAGGAGTCCATGGCTTCGTTTTATGCAGGAATTGTGGCAGAGACTCCCAACCAAAGAAATGCTTACAGGTGGGATAGGACATCCAAATAAAAAAAAAAAAAATCAAAAAACCTTAAACCCAGCTATGATATGTACATGATTAAGGTTTGTTTTTCAGGTATTTAATTTTCTTTGATGTTTTTCAGGTATTTGATTTTCTTTGATGTTTTTCAGGTATTTAATTTTCTTTGATGTTTTTCAGGTATTTGATTTTCTTTGATGATGGATATGCCCAGTATTCCAGGTCAGAGGACATACATAAAGTACTGGCTCAGAGTAAGTGGCTATTTCTCAAAGATGGTTGTCAGACAAAAGAAATTACAAAGTGTAGTGAAAGATTTCACATAAGTTATAAAGCAATGTTATATTACAAAAATTTTCTATATGTCAGTGAAAATGCTGAAATTTACCTTGTACATTTTTCTCTGTGTCCAGGTGCAAATGTTTGGGAGGATATTCATCAAGATTCTCAAGAATTTATCAAAGATTATCTTAAACAGTACCCAGAGGTGAGTGTCAGAAATACCATCTTCCACAAAAAATGACCAGTTTTTAATGATAACACAAAAGTGATCTTCTTTAATTTTTCTTTTTCAGAGACCAATGGTGCGACTAAACAAGGGTCAAACAGTGAGAACAGAATGGAATGGAAAATGGTAAAATTTTAAAGTTTTAAATTAACAAAAACATTCCATATGCTTACACAGTGTGATTTTGCAGTAACATGTATTTTGGGGATTTCTTTGGCAGGTGGACTGCAAAAGTGGAGGAGGTTGATTCAAGTCTGGCCAAGATGTATTTTCTGGCAGATAAAAGAATAGAGTGGATATACAGGGGCTCTACTCGTCTGGAACCTCTCTTCACTGCATTGGTAAAAAAAAGTATCCAAACTGTAACGTTATAAAGAAAAATTAAGTACAGTGTATATCTAGAGGAAAAGGATTTTCTGATACATGTATGAAAAGAATTCTATTAGATTTTTCATGTTCTTATAATATTGTTTTAGTCCAATGCAAACAAGGCCCCTGGTAAAATGAGAAGAACAAATATGCCTTCCAATAAAAAACATGTAGTGGAGTATACACGAGGAAATTCAGAAGATGGAAACTCTCAGGGATCCTCTCAAGGTACTTCAGCAAATAAACAATTTAACTACTGTCTTCATACTGTTAAGAAGTTTATTTTCCAGATTGGTGACATTGTTGCATACCATAGTTTTTAGCTCACCTGAGCCGAAGGCTCAAGTGAGCTTTTCTGATCACGTTTTGTCCGTCGTCCGTCCGTCTGTCCGTCCGTCCGTCTGTAAACTTTTCACATTTTCGACTTCCTCTCAAGAACCAATGGGCCAATTTTAACCAAACTTGGTACAAAACATCCTTGGGTGAAGGGGAGTTTAAATTGTTAAAATGAAGGGCCAAGTCTCCTTACAAGGGGAGATAATCAAGAAAAGACAAAAATAGGGTGGGGTCACTAAAAAATCTTCTTCTCAAGAACCACTGGGCCAGGAAAGCTGAATCTTATGTGGAAGCATCCTTGGGTAGTGTAGATATTAAATTGTTAAAATCATGACCCCCGGGGGTAGGGCGGGGCCAAAATAAGGAATCCAAATTTTACATAGAAATATGTAGAACAAATCTTTAAAAATCTTCTTCTCAAGAACCACTGGGCCAGGAAATCTGACACTTATGTGGAAGCATCCTTGGATAGTGTAGATATTCAATTTTAAAAATCATGACCCCCGGGGGTAGGGCGGGGTCACAATAGGGAATTCAAGTTTTACATGGAAATATTTAGAACAAGTCTTTAAAAATCTTCTTCTCAAAAACCACTGGGCCAAGAAAACTGAAACTTATGTGGAAGCATCCTTGAATAGTGTAGATAATAAATTGTTAAAATCATGACCCCCGGGGGTAGGGCGGGGCCACAATAGGAAATCCAAGTTTTACATAGAAATATATAGAACAAATCTTTAAAAATCTTCTTCTCAAAAACTACTGGGCCTCAAAAGCTGAAACTTATACGGAAGCATCCTTGGGTAGTGTAGACATTATATTGTTAAAATCATGACCCTCGGGGGCAGGGCTTGGCCACAATAGGAAATCCAAGTTTTACATAGAAATATATAGAACAAATCTTTAAAAATCTTCTTCTCAAAAACCACTTGGCCAGGAAAGCTGAAACTTATGTGGAAGCATCCTTGGGTAGTGTAGATATTAAATTGTTAAAATCATGACCCCCGGGGGTAGGGCGGGGCCACAATAGGGAATCCAAGTTTTACATAGAAATAAATAGAACAAATCTTTTAAAATATTCTTCTCAAGAACCACATAGCCAGGAAAGCTGAAACTTATGTGGAAGCATCCTTGGGTAGTGTAGATATTAAGTTATTAAAATCATGACCCCTGGGGGTAGGGCGGGGCCACAATAAGGAATCCAAGTTTTACATAAATATGTAGAACAAATCTTTAAAAATCTTCTTCTCAAGAACCACTGGGCCAGGAAATCTGACACTTATGTGGAAGCATCCTTGGATAGTGTAGATATTCAATTTTAAAAATCATGACCCCCGGGGGTAGGGCGGGGTCACAATAGGGAATTCAAGTTTTACATGGAAATATTTAGAACAAGTCTTTAAAAATCTTCTTCTCAAAAACCACTGGGCCAAGAAAACTGAAACTTATGTGGAAGCATCCTGGGGTAGTGTAGATATTAAATTGTTAAAATCATGACCCCCGGGGGTAGGGCGGCGCCACAATAGGGAATTCAAGTTTTACATAGAAATATTTAGAACAAGTCTTTAAAAATCTTCTTCTCAAAAACCACATGGCCAGGAAAGCTGAAACTTATGTGGAAGCATCCTTGGATAGTGTAGATATTAAATTGTTAAAATCATGACCCCCGGGGGTAGGGCAGGGCCACAATAGGGAATCCAAGTTTTACATAGAAATAAATAGAACAAATCTTTAAAAATCTTCTTCTCAAAAACCACTTGGCCAGGAAAGCTGAAACTTATGTGGAAGCATCCTTGGGTAGTGTAGATATTAAATTGTTAAAATCATGACCCCCGGGGGTAGGGCGGGGCCACAATAGGGAATCCAAGTTTTACATAGAAATAAATAGAACAAATCTTTTAAAATATTCTTCTCAAGAACCACATAGCCAGGAAAGCTGAAACTTATGTGGAAGCATCCTTGGATAGTGTAGATATTAAATTGTTAAAATCATGACCCCCAGGGGGTAGGGCAGGGCCACAATAGGGAGTCCAAGTTTTACATAGAAATAAATAGAACAAATCTTTAAAAATCTTCTTCTCAAAAACCACTTGGCCAGGAAAGCTGAAACTTATGTGGAAGCATCCTTGGGTAGTGTAGATATTAAATTGTTAAAATCATGACCCCCGGGGGTAGGGCGGGGCCACAATAGGGAATCCAAGTTTTACATAGAAATAAATAGAACAAATCTTTTAAAATATTCTTCTCAAGAACCACATAGCCAGGAAAGCTGAAACTTATGTGGAAGCATCCTTGGGTAGTGTAGATATTAAATTGTTAAAATCATGACCCCCGGGGGTAGGGCGGGGCCACAATAGGGAATCCAAGTTTTACATAGAAATAAATAGAACAAGTCTTTAAAAATCTTCTTCTCAAAAACCACATGGCCAGGAAAGCTGAAACTTATGTGGAAGCATCCTTGAATAGTGTAGATATTAAATTATGAAAACCATGACCCCAGGGATAGGGCGGGGCCAAAATAAGGAATCCAAGTTTTACATAGAAATATATAGAACAATATTTAAAAATCTTCTCAAGAACCACATGGCCAGGAAAGCTGAAACTTATGTGGAAGAATCCTTGGGTAGTGTAGGTATTGGATTGTTAAAATCATGACCCCCATGACCCCCGGGGGTAGGGCGGGGCCACAATAGGGAATCCAAGTTTTACATAGAAATATATAGAACAAATCTTTAAAAATCTTCTTCTCAAGAACCACATGGCCAGGAAAGCTGAAAGTTATATGGAAGCATCCTTGGGTAGTGTAGATATTAAATTCTTAAAATCATAAAAGGGAAGGGGGTAGTGGGGCATGATAGGTATAGCAAGAGGGGGAATCTGGTAAGAACTGCATCACCCAAGTTACTCAGGTGAGCGATGTGGCCCATAGGCCTCTCGTTTTTCATGTTTTCTGTGTTCATGTATTTACAATATCTTTTGGAGGTTTGATTTCTGACCTAGGCTAAAGTTTTAACTTGATACTATGTAGAAATACATCTTATATATCCAAAAAGAAAAACAGCTAACATAAAACTCTATCTTAATCAGTTCATTTTGCATCTAAAACATTGCTGCAATAAAAAGAAATATTCCATTCTTGAAAGTCATATGAAAAGGCCACACAGCAGAAAACGACAGGAGTAGTCAATTTCTAGAACATTCAGTATTTTAAAACTGTCTGGTAACATTTCAGTATTAAAAATAACAAAGACTCAGAGCAGTCCCTCACTATCTTCCCTACCGGGGACAAAGACCCCCACCTCCAGTCCTCAGGCCCCGGGGAAAAAGCGGTCAGTGGCCAGGAAGAGCACCACAGGATCCAGCCAATCAAATCAGTCCATTCAGTCCAAGCAGCCATCCAGTGTCCCCAGCCAGGGGACAGGGGCCGGTGAAACTCAGCCCACAAAGTGGGAGGGGCCGTGGCTGAAGTTAAATAAACGCCACTCAGCTAGTGCCTCAGGGGGAGGAGAGAAAAAGTCCAGAGGTAAAAAGAAAGTCATTTAATCACATTTCTGATTACAACAATAAAAATGTATGAAAAGAACATGCAGTAAAAGCCCTTTATCTCAAATGCATTGGTGCCAAATAAAATATCGGGAAATATCTGGGGATTCAAGATATCAAAGTTTTAACATGGTGGGGACTTTCAACTCACACTGACATATCTATGAGATAATGTAATTTGAGACATCAGTGTTCAGAATACCATAGTTACACAATGTTATTCAGTTTAACTGACTGTATATTTAATTGTATCAAAGCATTACCTTTTCTTACATGTACTATTACATTTTAGCATGCAACATGTACATTTGAAGAGAGATGAGTATTAAAATACATATAGCATGTATATATCCACCTAAACCATCAATTGGGTTATATTTAATTAGAGATGTACTCAGCCAGCAGTATTAGCAGTAACAAGACAGGCACGGACATGGCCAGTGTTCTACAAGAAAGGCTGTCCAAAGTGACCAAAGACGAAATCCCAGGTACATGTTAGCTCCAGAAAGCATGGAGTAGAATTTCAGAATGTCATAGAATATATAGACCTGTAGAGATTTTTAATTAAATATTTTTTTTTGTAGTAACTCTTGTAACTGTTTTTTGTGTAGTGACAAATTGTGTTACTATAATTAGAATATATTGTTTGACATTCCTATTTACATATACGTAGCTTAGATTACATAATCTTGTGTTTTGCATGAATACATATTTTATGTGTATATAACTTTGTTTTCTTGATGGATGTATACATGTATATTGAAGCTTGAAAGAGGTTCAAAGATGAAATTGCTCACACAATTAGCTCCAATAATGGGGTTCATAAATATTGAAAAAAAGTTCTCTTTTCAATTATAAAAAATCACTCAAATATGCAGATCAAAATTATATTCAATTTGATATGTTGGATCCTGCTAAGTGGATGTATCATGCCTATATGATCTTTAAACATTGCTGCGTTGTTTCCTGCTTTTAATATGAGCTTCCACCTTATGTATACTCTGTTCAGTTTGTTGTTGATAGGAAAAATAGAAAAATCAAAAAGTACACAGAAAGGTAACATGATGTATTAATTAAATGATTTCGTTTTCTATCTGTTTTATTTTGCCAAATAGCAAAGAAATCTGTTGGTCTGTGCCACAATGTTTTTTTTTTTTTTTTGGTTCATTTTCCTCTTCTTTTATCCTCTCTGAATAATATTTGTGGAATCTATAGGATTTTCTGCTTATTGAGTATTTTTTAGCTTATACTTGTATATGCTGGCAAAGGTTTCATGTTTAGAATATGAGTAGATGTGAATGGTCTGTGTGTTGAAGAGAGAGAGAGAGAGAGAGAGAGAGAAAGATATGAACAACATTGTTTTATATAAGTAAATTTTTTTGTGAAAGGTAAAGAAAACATTTTCATTGTACCTTCAATTCAAAAATATTGTTGAATGGGACATCCTGTATTATTCAATGATTTAAAAATGCTAATTGGGCAATAATTACTTAATTTTATGCATTTATACACACTTTGGACGTTTGATACATTTTTCTCATTTCCTTTTATTCAGATGAAGAGTCTTTAGGAGAGAGATTGGAATCTGCAATACTTGTTAAAGACCAACTCAGGAAAGTTTTTAGTGAGTATTGGAAAAAAAAAAACACTTGCTGTTGGGATCTCTTTTCACCATTTTTGTAAAATTTAGAAAAATGGAGTAGAATATGAATTTGTGAAATGGGCAAAGTTCATGTAAAACTGAAATCATATTGATATATGTAAATGTATGTAAGTGCTGTCTTAATGTAGGATTGATCTTTGAATGTTTGATGTTTAACAGCTAATCATGAATGTGGACCAAACTGTCTGACAGAAGATGACCCACAGAAATACAAGGGAACTAACCCTCTCCTGATTCCACTGCTGTGTGGCTGGGAAAGGTCAAGTATTTATTAGCTCCCCTTTAGCTAAGTACAGAAAAGTTGTAATATCCTCAGAATATATGCCACAAAATTTTCCTTTATAATAAAACATTGTATTTCACATATAGTACATGTATAATATATTTGCAGTTGAAGTGTCATAATATTAATATTTACAAATTTGATATGAAGACTTCGAGTAAATGTATCCTTTCTGAATCAGTGGTCTATAATTTAAAGAATTATTGAAGACACCTCACTATTCATAAATAACTTTAAATATTTGTAGACATGTATGTAAGATAAAGCCTGCCTACAAGAGAATAGTGGTGTACAGAGCCCCTTGTGCCAGGAGGATACGCAATATTAGGGAAGTGGAACTGTTTCTGGCAGTGACTGACAGCAGTCTGACCATCGATCTCTTCTGTTTTGACCCACAACTCCACGTCCACAAAGAGTTTGTACCAGTTAAGGTAATGTCTTCTTTTTCCTTCTGTTGAAATAAAATGGAATTTATTTCACCTTTAATGTTTTTTATTACTGTCCTTAAATGAAAAAGAAATTCTAAATGTGAAACAATAAAAGTTAAAAATAACTTCTTTTAGTTCACATAAAACTATGTCTAATATTTAATAAGCTCTGAACCAATAAAAACATCTAAGGTGAATGAAGAAAATCACATGTATGAAGTTAAATTTAATAGAAATAATATGAATATTGTTTTATTTCATAATATAGAGGTGTATGGTACATCTATTAGTGCTGTGATTCTGTACCCTTTTGTTTGCATATAGTGATATAACATTGTATCCATGCATCTCAGTGTCAAATGGTATATATTATGTACATTGGATCTGAGAGGATTAATCAAAGTTACACATATCATGCATGTAAATTTATATCATACAGCACAGCTTTTAAATTTGAACTCTTCTATTTTAGAGAATGACTTAGTATTCCTAATCCTTTGCTTCATTCCAGACATTCTGTGACATAAAGGACTTATCTTATGGTAAGGAGAACGTGCCAATATCCTGTGTGAATGCTATAGACAGACTGTACCCTGACTATGTAGAGTATTCCAATGTCCGTATCCCAATGAAGGGAGTCAAGCTTAACGTGGACCCCGAGTTCTTAGTCGGATGTGACTGCACTGACAACTGCAGGGTAGGTCTTTGTTTCTTTTTTCATGATGCATCATTCAATACCAGGTTCTTAACATTAAAATATAATTTTTTAATCAAAATTGTCCAATGTATTGTTCTAACATAGTGTAGATTTAAATTTGCAACTATTGGCCCCTAGAGGCAGGATGGAGCCACAATAGGAATCCAAGTTTAAAATGGGGATATATAGGGAAAATCCTTTAAAAATCTTATCAAGAATAGAAAGGCAATGATAAGTCAAATATAAATCACATTCAAATGCAAAAATTCCCAAGTTCTGTGGATTCAAGCTTTCTTTCAATCTGAAATTATGAACCTTTCATTTAGATCTTACGTTTGTATTTACTTCAGGACAAGTCTAAGTGTGCTTGTCAGCAAATGACTGTAGAATCCACAACAGTGGCAGGGGGTAAAATTAATCCAGAGGCTGGCTACGAAAACAGGAGGCTCCAGGAACCTATAGTGACAGGGTGAATACATTTATTATACATTGCATTCATTGAACAGATTAACACTTGTTCCTGTTCAAGATGAAATTGAACTTAATATTAAAGAAAAATTATTTTATTTTAAAATCTATTCAATATTTACATGTAAATTTTGTTGCTGTTTCAGAATATATGAGTGTAATTCCAAGTGTAAATGTGACTGCCGCTGTGTCAATCGTGTGGCCCAGAATCCACTCACCGTCAGACTGCAGGTGTTCAAGACAGAAAAGAGGTAAATCTTAGTGGAGAAATCAGTCAAGTCATAGTGGATAAATCACATGTAAGTAAAACAGAGGAGAGATAAGTCTTAGTAAGAGAGTAAACTCCTTGGATATAGCACACATAAAGAAGAGGTAATGTTTGGTGGATCACATACTTGTACATGCAAGACAGAAAGGTGGTAAATCATTGTGGTTAGAGCACAAAAGAAAGAGAAGAGATGTAAAGTCTTAGTAGGTAAGTCATATAAGTCTTAGTGGATAGATCACATAAACAGAGAAGAGGCAAGTCATAATGGATAGATCACATAAGATAGAGAATCTGAGGTCAGTTTTATTGGATGCATCAAGTGAGACAAAATGTCATTGTGGATAGATCACACACATGTATAACCGAGATAAAGGAAGACACAGGGCAGACTCAACTAGGAGTCTAAGGTTAAGTCTCTTGACCAGAACTAAATTTTGAACAAGTTATTTTATGATGAGATTCAGTTAAGAGTAAGACTGAAATCACTGTAAACCATATTAAGAATGAACAAAATGCATCTTCATTATTTGTAATGTTATTGTTTATACTTTACCTACATGTATATGATTTGTTTTTATTAACAGAGCAATATAAACCATATTAACAATGGACTTACTTCATCTTTATAAAATTATAATTTTATGTTTTCTTTAAGTGTTTGTATTTATTTACAGAGGCTGGGGCTTGAGGTGTTTAGATGACATTCCAGCCGGAGGATTTATCTGTATCTATGCTGGGCAACTGCTGACAGAGCAGGGAGCCAATACAGTCAGTTCACTCATTCATTTATAGAGTGACTTTTCTTGCTTAAAATTTACATTATGTATACTGTAATGATGCTTCCACTGTCTCCATGTCTGTGGAACTAAGGAATAAGATATAGGTGATAATGTGTCCATTATATACACTGTGCTTATATAATCTTTGTTTGTGTGTAAACAGGATGGTCAGCAGTATGGGGATGAGTACCTGGCAGAGCTTGACTATATGGAGGTGGTGGAGGGGTGTAAGGAGGGGTATGAGAGTAACGTGGACCAGGACGAGGGACTGGGGGACAACAGCGAAGAGGAGGAGGAGGAGGAGGAAGAAGAAGAAGAGGAAGAGAGTGAGGAAGAACACCTTGAGAGTGATTCCGACAGGTGAGTGATTCAAACAGGTGAGAGATTCAGACAGGTGAGTGTGATTCAAACAGGTGAGAGTGATTCAGACAGGTGAGAGTGATTCAGACAGGCGAGTGATTTAGACAGATGAGAGTGATTCAGACAGATGAGTAATTCAAACAGGTGAGAGATTCAGACAGGTGAGTAATTCAAACAGGTGAGAGATTCAAACACGTGAGAGATTCAGACAGGTGAGTAATTCAAACAGGTGAGAGATTCAGACAGGTGAGAGTGATTCAGACAGGTGAGTGATTTAGACAGGTGAGAGTGATTCAGACAGGTGAGAGATTTAGACAGGTGAGAGTGATTCAGACAGGTGAGAGATTCAGACAGGCGAGTGATTTAGACAGGTGAGAGTGATTCAGACAGGTGAGAGATTCAGACAGGTGAGAGTGAATCAGACAGGCGAGTGATTTAGACAGGTGAGAGTGATTCAGACAGGCGAGTGATTTAGACAGGTGAGAGTGATTCAGACAGGTGAGAACACCTTGAGAGTGATTCAGACAGGTGAGAGTGAATCAGACAGGCGAGTGATTTAGACAGGTGAGAGTGAATCAGACAGGCGAATGATTTAGACAGGTGAGAGTGATTCAGACAGGCGAGTGATTTAGACAGGTGAGAGTGATTCAGACAGGTGAGTGATTTAGACAGGTGAGAGTGATTCAGACAGGTGAGAACACCTTGAGAGTGATTCAGACAAGTGAGAACACCTTGAGAGTGATTCAGACAAGTGAGAACACCTTGAGAGTGATTCTGACATACCAGTAAATCAGGAATGGGAATTTTTATGGGAATGGGAATTTTATGGGTATTTTTATCTCCATGTTTCCCACACTATCATGCTATAAAGATTTTTTAAAATAGTTATTTCCTGATAGTGTTTATTTATGAAACAAAATTTACATTTTTTACAGTGATTTCGAGGGTAAAATAAGAAGTTCCTCTAATTCCCAGGACAACCCCCATCACACGAGGTATGTCTGTAGTTATTATTTAGTTGATAAATTTTTAGAATGTCTGACCACTGCTTACTGTTTATGTTTGCAGGTATTCATCAGTGAGCAACATTCATGTACTTATTTATTTGATAGACAATACACCTTTAAATGTTTCATGGAAATCAAAAAAGTAATATTTTTATTTCTTTCCAAAAAACCTTATAGGGAAATGAGGAACTTGAGGTAAAAAATCTAGTTGTTCTTCAGCTTTGTGAAATTTTGCTGTATCTAAAAGAAATTGCACTTCAAAACTATTAATATCAAACTTTTTCTAATGTAATGAAAGAAATCATGGCTTTCTACACATTCATTTTTTTTCATGCACTTTGAGTATACATTTTTGTGGCTGCTCTTTAATGTTGCTTTAGCTTCATTTACAAGGCTTTTCCATGATTGTTAAAAAATAAAAAATCTTTACATTCCCTCTCTCTCATAAAACCAGATGATTAGATTAAGTGTTTATTTGCTTCTCAATTATGCTTAAAATCTTTTTTCTATATCTGAAAGACCACAAAATAGCAAGAAATAAGTGTATGATAACAATTATTGAATTTCAAATTTGAAATTACATGTAGCATTTCCAAATGTGGACTAACTTTCATCTTTATGAGCAGATGAAGATACATAAAATTATTTAAAGTGCTTGTTTACACATGTATAATTATTAGGGATGTCAACGAGTACCCGGTTAACCGGGTACTCGATCGAACGTCCGAGTATCGAATACTAAAATCGGTACTCGGTTACTCGGATGTATATTTTTGAATATTTCTTAGCTTATATATAAATGCATTAAACAATATGTTTAAAACGTAAAATGCTCATTGCACTTGTACATACAGTAATTACTATTAGGGTTTCCTTAGCCTCTGAATGACCGTTATCGCCTGTGGCAGTGTTTATACAGTAATTATCGTGACCATGCACTTGTTACCTGGTTTTTCTCACCTTCAGTTGTCTTCTACCCTTATCTTTGGTTTGCTTTAATTATTTGTTTTCACTGATCATCGTTTAAGGTCTATTATGTTTAAATAAATTAGTTAATTTTGTCAATTCTCTGAGAAGCGTAAATTCTCGGGAAAAGAGACAGATGATATTAAACGTGCGATTGTTGATATGGTTGTGTTTGATTACATGCCAATACAAATGGTTCAACATGTTAAAGGCAAAGGCTTTAAAAAAACTGATGTCCATCGTTGCACCAAACTACAAAATGCCGTCCCGTAATACCATCAAATCTCGGATCGAACAAGTGAAACGAAAATCGCAAATCCGCTCTGTTAGGAGAACTTGATCAAGTTCAAATTCATA